>NC_092288.1:22635587-22668087 GCF_036320965.1 Panulirus ornatus | reverse complement strand
GGGGATAATTATCTCCACTGGGGATAATTAAGTAATTAATTAACCTCCTGGTTCAATGCTGTGTTCTCCTGTTTAAGCTCTTGTATTTCATCGCCTTTCTACATCGACTCCCTGGCTCGCTGGATCGCACGAAGGATATCTACTTTCAGTGTGAAGAACTTCGGATGTTCACTGTTCTTTCAGTGTGAAGAACTTCAGATGTTCACTGTTCTTTCAGTGTGAAGAACTTCGGATGTTCACTGTTCTTTCAGTGTGAAGAACTTCGGATGTTCACTGTTCTTTCAGTGTGAAGAACTTCGGATGTTCACTGTTCTTTCAGTGTGAAGAACTTCAGATGTTCACTGTTCTTTCAGTGTGAAGAACTTCGGATGTTCACTGTTCTTTCAGTGTGAAGAACTTCGGATGTTCACCGTTCTTTCAGTGTGAAGAACTTCGGATGTTCATTGTTTCTTCAGTGTGAAGAACTTCAGATGTTCACTGTTCTTTCAGTGTGAAGAACTTCGGATGTTCACTGTTCTTTCAGTGTGAAGAACTTCAGATGTTCATTGTTCTTTCTGTGTGAAGAACTTCAGATGTTCACTGTTCTTTCAGTGTGAAGAACTTCGGATGTTCACTGTTCTTTCAGTGTGAAGAACTTCGGATGTTCACTGTTCTTTCAGTGTGAAGAACTTCGGATGTTCACCGTTCTTTCAGTGTGAAGAACTTCAGATGTTCATTGTTTTTTCAGTGTGAAGAACTTCAGATGTTCACTGTTCTTTCAGTGTGAAGAACTTCAGATGTTCACTGTTCTTTCAGTGTGAAGAACTTCGGATGTTCATTGTTCTTTCAGTGTGAAGAACTTCGGATGTTTATTGTTCTTTCAGTGTGAAGAACTTCTGATGTTCATTGTTCTTTCAGTGTGAAGAACTTCGGATGTTCATTGTTCTTTCAGTGTGAAGAACTTCAGATGTTTATTGTTCTTTGGGAAGTTCTTGAATGACGAAAATAACCCATGTTATGTTCAAGTTCTCGTGTGTTATCTACCCTTGATGTAGCCTACAAGGATTTAACTGTAGATAGAAGGATCAGGGAAAATGGGACGGAATGGGATGGAGACCATGATGGAATAGAAGGGAAATGGTATGGAACGGAATGGAGACCATAATGGAATAGAAGGGAAAGGGGATGTAACGGAATGGAGACCATAATGGAATAGGAGAAGGGAAATGGGATGGAACGGAATGGAGACCATAATGGAATAGGAGTGGTTAGAAGGGATAGTATTGCTCACAGAAAAGGTCTGTTTAGTACTTGAAGAAGGGAGTAGGGGGGGAGGGGGTGTCTTCAGTATACCTCTGTCTTGCAGTCACCAGACCCATCTTGACCACCTTTAAGACTCATAATCACGTCTGTTGCTTATAGATATTGGTCCTAAGGTCATTATATCACTATATGATTTAAAAGTATCTAAATCCAAATTTCTTAGATATTAGGTATCACACGAGAGTATGAGGGCCTTCTTAAAATCATGGGAGCAAAATGAATGGGGGAGACCCATTTGGAGGTGGAAGGATGGAGGAAATAAGAATATTAGTGCTTTGGACTCCCACATGCAGGAGGGTGCAAGGCATGCTAAGGACAGAGTGAATTGGAGCAATGTGGCATACAGGGGGGGACGTGTTGTCAATGGACTGATCCAGGGCGTATAAAGCAGTAGGGAGAGTCATGGAAAGTTTTGTGGGGCCTGGATGTGGAAAGGGAGCTGTGGTTTCGGTGCATTACACATGACAGCTAGAGACTAAGTGTGAACGAATGTGGCCTCGTCTTCTTCGTTTATTCCCGGCGCTACCTCACTGACGCATACAACGACGAACAAGCATAAAAGTTTATAGATACTGTGCCATTTTTTTCTTCTCAACAAACTGTGTTATTTTGGTATTTTGAGAGAATGAAAGTGATTTCCAAAATATCCAAAACTCCACATCCTGAGAGCGGGATTCGAACCGATGCCAACTCGCGGAGTGAGTCGAGAAGTAGATGCACTCACATCAGTCCTCACACCACACACACACACACACACACACACACACACACACACACACACACACACAACACACAAACAAACAAACAGTCACTCACAGACACACACACACACACACACACACACACACACACACACACACACACACACACACACACACAGAAACAAACAAACACAGTCACACACACACAGACACACACAGACACACACACACACACACACACACACACACACACACACACACACACACACACACACACACACACACACACACACACACACACACAAACAAACAAACAAACACAGTCACACACACAGACACACACACACACACACACAGACACAGACACACATAGACACACACACACACAGACACACACACACACACAGACACACACACACACACACACACACACACACACACACACAGCCGGAGATGTACAGTAAACACCCACATAAGATAAACCATACACATGGCTGATCTTGGCTTTATGTACGACCAGTGACGTCACGCCAGATAAGACGATAGATAACGCCACTGATTATATCGTCTGTCCTACGATCCCTTATCGCTGCGATTGGCCAATCAGCTGGAGATTCGGGAGCCATTCATTTCTCCGGGAAACACATTCGTCCCCGTAAATTGGGCCTCGTAAATTGGGCCACGTAAATTGGGCCACGTAAATTGGGCCACGTAAATTGGGCCACGTAAATTGGGCCACGGAAATTGGGCCACGTAAATTGGGTCACTTAAATTGGGCCACGTAAATTGGGCCACGTAAATTGGGCCACGTAAATTGGGCCACGAAGCTAATTACGACATGTTTAATGAACGAAAAGATAGTGCACATTTGAGGACGAAAAACTGCGTACTGTGTCGACGAGACGCGAACGAATATTTCTGAAAAAAGAAAAAAGAAAAATGGAAAACGACAGAAAAAAAAGAATTGAATTTCCATTGGTATGTGTCTCGTTAGGGTCCAGTGTAAACAATGTGACGTCATGGGGTCTAACTCTCTCTCTCTCTCTCTCTCTCTCTCTCTCTCTCTCTCTCTCTCTCTCTCTCTCTCTCTCTCAGTCGATCTCTCTATCTATCAGTTGCGACGCATGCGCCGTTTCTTTTCGCGCCTTGTGTCCGTGTTCTATCTACCGTTGATGTCACCAGCCCCCCCCCCCCCCCCCTATAACCTCTGCTGACGTCACAAGCCCCCAGACGTAGCCAGGACGCCATTTGGTAAACAAAGTCACGTGTTTACCATATGGCGTCCTAGCTACGTCTCTTCGTTGTATATCAACTGACTTATATTTCTCATATGTTTACCAAATAGCGTCCTAGCTTCGTCTCTTCGATGTATATCAACTGACTGTTATATTTCTCTCTTGTGTCTCCCCTGATGATGTGATTATTACACGAAAGTGCACTTGGGAACTTATCATCGTGTTTCATTTTCCCCGTGGACTCATAGGAATATTCTAACCTATTTATTATACTTAATCATCGTCTCCCGCGTTAGCGAGGTAGCGCAAGGAAACATAAGAAGAATGGCCCAACCCACCCACATACATATGTATATACATAAACGCCCACACACGCACATTAACACACATATACATTTCAACGTATACATATATGTATATGCACAGACATACATATATACACACATGTATATATTCATATTTGTTGCCTTCATCCATATGGATATGGAAAGGGAGCTGTGGTTTCGGTGCATTATACATGACAGCTAGAGACTGAGTGTGAACGAATGAGGCCTTTGTTGTCTTTTCCTAGCGCTACCTCGCGCGCGCGCGGGGGGAGGGGAGGTGTAATTTCATGCGTGGCGGGATGGCGACGGAAATGAATAAAGGCAGCAAGTATGAATTATGTACATATGTATATATGTCTGTGCATGTATATATATGTATACGTTGAAATGTATAGTATGTATATGTGTGTGTATGTATATACATGTGTATGTGGGTGGGTTGAGCCATTCTTTCGTCTGTTTCCTTGCGCTACCTCGCTAACGCGGGAGACAGCGACAAAGTATGATAAATAAATATAATAAATAAAATGCATATACATATATATATATATATATATATATATATATATATATATATATCATACAAACCTCCAACACCCAAGATCGAACCCGGGACCCTTGTGCAACAGGCGGGAGCGCTACCGCTAGGCAATGATCGCCCTTAATAGGGAAATAACTATTGGAATACTATGTGCTCGAACTGGTGCCAATTCCATGCCATGAGAATGAACTATCTTTTTCTTTCTTTCTTTCTATCTTATCTCTATCCTTCGTATCTTTCTTCAAGTGCCTTCATGTTGTTAAGTCTCATTCATCACTCATTACATTTCCTCATTTTATCCTTATCGTACTTTCACGAGTCCGTTCTCACTCATACTTTTCCCTTCTTTCATCTCATAGTGTCTTTTCATTCCTCCTGATTTCATTTCTTTCATTTTATTCTTATTTGATGAGCTGCCTTATTTTCTCTTCCTTCTTCTTCTTCTTCTTCTTCTTCTTCTTCTTCTTCTTCTTCTTCTTCTCCTTCTTCTTCTTCTTCATCTTCTTCTTCTTCTCCTTCTTCTCCTTCTTCTTCTTCTCATTCTTCTTCTTCTTCTTCTTCATCTTCATCTTCTTCTTCTTCCTTCAGCTACTTTCATGGTCCCCTCCTTTGACCTCATGGATCCATGAGGCGGGCGCATGAGGCGATATTCAAGTAACTTAAGGAAGCCACTATTGTGAGGGTGAAACAGCTTGCCCCAGGAGAGAAATATGAGGAGGGGGATATCATGAGGCTTTGAGCTGTTATGAGGATTAGCAGCCCAACCCCTCCATCCCCACTCATAATCCCCATGCAATGCCTCATGATATATATATATATATATATATATATATATATATATATATATATATATATATATATATATATATATATATATATATATATTCCTATGAGTCCACGGGGAAAATGAAACACGATCAGTTCCCAAGTGCACTTTCGTGTGATAATCACATCATCACGAGAGAGACAAGATCGAAATATAACAGTCAGTTGATATACAACGAAGAGACGTAGCTAGGACGCCATTTGGTAAACATGCGATATATATGTATATGTATATATATCCGCCCCTAAGCAAGTACCCATTTGCTCTACCAACACCCTAGGGGTCGACGAACAGCTGTGTTGACTGTGGACTGACTGCCACAACCAGGACTCGAACCCAGAACTATGATGCTTCAGAGCAAAATACACTGGATAATCATTCCATAAGTTAACGGATCTATTGGAGAAGACAAAACAAAATACGTCCTCCCTCCTCTTCAACCCAAAGTAGAATCTTTTCCCTGGTCTATACACCATTACTAGGGTCCAAATTAACCCTCTGTAGATCAATATGGTCCAGGGGCCTTTGATCCCCTCCTGAACGTCTCTTTTCTATGGCGCTGCAAACGGTTCTCGATGGGATTCGTTTCTTACTCTGGGAATCATAACTTGTACCAAATCGCTCAAAGGTTCCAATAACCTTTTTTCCATCGTTTCGAACCCCAAGTGGATGCAAGCAGGCTCCGCGAAGCCTCGGGCCTCTAACGAGCAAGCTACGGTCTGCCTGAAATTGACCTGAAGGCAGGTCACACACACACACACATGTCCAAAGTCGCAGAAAAGATATGAAATGGAGGTCATTGACCCTAGCTTTCGCGAGACTGGGTCAGACTTTGTGAATGTATATGTGGAGACTTTGAAGTGTCTAGCTGAGAGGTGAGCAAGTCAGTGGGCGAAAGACCGAACGAATGAACGTATGTAGACGGGGAGGGACAGGAGGGTGGGTTTTTTTTTCATCTCATTGGACAGCGAGGCGACCAGGGCCAAAGATCATACAGATTCAGCTCATAAGAGGATATAAACGATTGGGGAAATGTATTGATCTGTTCATATATATATATATATATATATATATATATATATATATATATATATATATATATATATATATATTTTAATTTTTTTATTTTGTTTTGTCGCTATCTCCCGCGTTTGCGAGGTAGCGCAAGGAAACGGACGAAAGAAATGGCCCAACCCACCCCCATACACATGTTACATACATACGTCCACACACGCAAATATACATACCTATACATGTCAGTGTACACATGTATATACACACACAGACATATACATATATACACATGTACATAATCCATAGTCTGCCTTTATTTATTCCCATCGCCACCTCGCCACACATGGAATAACATCCCCCTCCCCCCTCATATGTGCGAGGTAGCGCTAGGAAAAGACAACAAAGGCTACATTCGTTCACACTCAGTCGCCAGATGCCACGTAATAATGCCCGAAACCACAGCTCCCCCTCCACATCCAGGCCCCACAGAACTTTTCATGGTTTACCCCGGACGCTTCACATGCCCTGGTTCAATCCATTGCCAGCACGTCGACCCCGGTATACCACATCGATCTAATTCACTCTATTCCTTGCCCGCCTTTCACCCTCCTGCATGTTCAGGCCCCGATCACTCAAAATCTTTTTCACTCCATCTTTCCACCTCCAATTTGGTCTCCCACTTCTCCTCGTTCCCTCCAACTCTGACACATATATCCTCTTGGTCAATCTTTCCTCACTCATTCTCTCCATGTGACCAAACCATTTCAAAACACCCACTTCTGTTCTCTCAACGACGCTCTTTTCATTTCCACACATCTCTCTTACCCTTACGTTACTTACTCGATCAAACCACCTCACACCACATATTGTCCTCAAACATCTCATTTCCAGCACATCCATCCTCCTGCGCACAACTCTATCCATAGCCACTCCTCGCAACCATACAACATTGTTGGAACCACTATTCCTTCAAACATACCCATTTTTGCTTTCCGAGATAATGTTCTCGACTTCCACACATTCTTCAAGGCCCCCAGGATTTTCGCCCCCTCCCCCACACTATGATTCACTTCCGCTTCCATGGTTCCATCCGCTGCCAGATCCACTCCCAGATATCTAAAACACTTTACTTCCTCCAGTTTTTCTCCATTCAAACTTACCTCCCAATTGACTTGACCCTCAACCCTACTGTTCCTAATAACCTTGCTCTTATTCACATTTACTCTTAACTTTCTTCTTTCACATACTTTACCAAACTCAGTCACAAGCTTCTGCAGTTTCTCACATGAATCAACCACCAGCGCTGTATCATCAGCGAACAACAACTGACTCACTTTCCAAGCTCTCTCATCCACAACAGATTTCATGCTTGCCCCTCTTTCCAAAACTCTTGCATTCACCTCCCTAACAACCCCATCCATAAACAAATTAAACAACCATGGAGACATCACACACCCCTGCCGCAAACCTACATTCACTGAGAACCAATCACTTTCCTCTCTTCCTACACGTACACATGCCTTACATCTTCGATAAAAACTTTTCACTGCTTCTAACAACTTGCCTCCCACACCATATATTCTTAGTACCTACCACAGAGCATCTCTATCAACTTTATCATATGCCTTCTCCAGATCCATAAATGCTACATACAAATCCATTTGCTTTCCTAAGTATTTCTCACATACATTCTTCAAAGCAAACACCTGATCCACACATCCTCTACCACTTACGAAACCACACTGCTTTTCCCCAATCTGATGCTCTGTACATGCCTTCACCCTCTCAATCAACACCCTCCCATATAATTTACCGGGAATACTCAAAAAACTTATACCTCTGTAATCTGAGCACTCACTCTTATCCCCTTTGCCTTTGTACAATGGCACTATGCACGCATTCCGCCAATCCTCAGGCACCTCACCATGAGTCATACACAAATTAAATAACCTTACCAACCAGTCAACAATACAGTCACCCCTTTTTTCAATAAATTTCCACTGCAATGCCATCCAAACCCGCTGCCTTGCAGGGGTTCATCTTCCGCAAAGCTTTTACTGCCTCTTCTCTGTTTACCAAATCATTTTCCCTAACCCTCGCACTCTGCACACCACCTGGACCAAAACACCCTATATCTGCCACTCTATCATCAAACACATTCAACAAACCTTCAAAATACTCACTCCGTCTTCTTCTCACATGACCACTACTTGTTATTACATCCCCATTAGCCCCCTTCACCGTTCGTCCCATCTGTTCTCTTGTCTTACGCACTTTATATACCTCCTTCCAAAACATTTTTTTATCCTCCCTATAATTTAATGATACTCTCTCACCCAAACTCTCATTTGCCCTCTTTTTCGCCTCTTGCACCTTTCTCTTGACCTCCTGCCTCTTTCTTTCATACATCTCCCAATCATTTGCAGTATTTCCCTGCAAAACTCTTCCAAATACCTCTCTCTTCTCTTTCACCAATAATCTTACTTCATCCCACCACTCACTACCCTTTTTAATCTGCCCACCTACCACGTTTCTCATGCCAAAAGCATCTTTTGCGCAAACCATCACTGCTTCCCTAAATCCATCCCATACCTCCCCCACTCCCCTTACCTCCTTTGCTCTCAACCTTCTCCATACTGCACTCAGTCTCTCCTGGTACTTCCTCACACAAGTCTCCTTCCCAAGCTCACTTACTCTCACCATTCTCCTCACCCCAACAGTCTCTCTTCCTTTCTGAAAACCTCTACAAATCTTCACCTTCGCCTCCAAAAGACAATGATCAGACATCCCTCCAGTTGCACCTCTCAACACATTAACATCCAAAAGTCTCTCTTTCATGCGCCAATTGATTAACACGCAATCCAATTACGCTCTCTGGCCATTTCTCCTACTTACATACGTATTCTTATGTATATCTCTCTTTTTAAACTAGGTATTCCCAATCACCAGTCCTTTTTCAGCACAAATCTACGAGCTCTTCGCCATTTCCAGTTACAACACTGAACACCCCATGAACACTAATTATGCCCTCATCTGCCACATTATTCACCTTTGCATCAAAGCTGCTAACGCACTCACTGAGATGCTCCCAAAACACTTGCCTCTCATAATCTCTCTTCTCACGACCAGGTACATAAGCACCAATAATCACCCATCTCTCTCCATCCACTTTCAATTTTACCCACATCAGTCTAGAGTTTACTTTCTTACACTCTATCACATACTCCCACCACTCCTGTTTCAGGAGTAGTGCTACTCCTTCCCTTGCTCTTGTTCTCTCACTAACCCCTGACTTTACTCCTAAGACATTCCCAAACCACTCTTCCCCTTTACCCTTGAGCTTCGTTTCACTCAGAGCCAAAACATCCAGGTTCCTTTCCTCAAACATACTACCTATCTCTCCTTTTTCTCATCTTGGTTACATCCACACACATTTAGACACCCCAATCTGAGCCTTCGAGGAGGACGAGCACTCCCCGCGTGACTCCCTCTTCTCTTTCCCGTTTTAGAATGTTAAAATACAGGGAGGGGAAGGTTTCCAGCCCCAGCTCCCGTCCCTTTTAGTTGCCTTCTACGACACGTGAAGAATGCGTGGGAAGTATTCTTTCTCCCCTATCCCCAGGGATATATATATATATATATATATATATATATATATATATATATATATATATATATATATATACACATAGGTTCTTGGTGATGGCCGCGGGCCAGCCAACTTGGCTTAATTACAGAGAACATTTCTCCTTGCGACTTGTAAGTAACGAGCCGCAGGTGAGGTCTGGGTGCAGGTCAGCTCTGGGTCACTTGGAGTTTATTGAAAGAATATCCGGATTACCTCGATGTGATCTTTTACGTCTGGCACACACACACACACACACACACACACTGATATATATATATATATATATATATATATATATATATATATATATATCATCCCTGGGGATAGGGGATTAAAAATGCTTCCCACGTGTTCCCTGCGTGTCGTAGAAGGCGACTAAAAGGGGAGGGAGCGGGGGGCTGGAAATCCTCCCCTCTCGTTTTTTTAAATTTTCCAAAAGAAGGAACAGAGGGGGCCAGGTGAGGATATTCCAAAAAAGGCCCAGTCCTCTGTTCTTAACGCTACCTCACACACAAATATACATACCTACACAGCTTTCCATGGTTTACCCCAGACGCTTCACATGCCCTGATTCAATCCACTGACAGCACGTCAACCCCGGTATACCACATCGCTCCAATTCACTCTATTCCTTGCCCTCCTTTCACCCTCCTGCATGTTCAGGCCCCGATCACACAAAATCTTTTTCACTCCATCTTTCCACCTCCAATTTCGTCTCCCACTTCTCCTCGTTCCCTCCACCTCCGACACATATATCCTCTTGGTCAATCTTTCCTCACTCATTCTCTCCATGTGCCCAAACCATTTCAAAACACCCTCTTCTGCTCTTTCAACCACGCTATTTTTATTTCCACACATCTCTCTTACCCTTACGTTACTTACTCGATCATACCACTTCACACCACACATTGTCCTCAAACATCTCATTTCCAGCACATTCATCCTCCTGCGCACAACTCTATCCATAGTCCACGCCTCGCAACCATACAACATTGTTGGAACCACTATTCCTTCAAACATACCCATTTTTGCTTTCCGAGATAATGTTCTCGACTTCCACACATTCTTCAAGGCTCCCAGAATTTTCGCTCCCTCCCCCACCCTATGATCCACTTCCGCTTCCATGGTTCCATCCGCTGCCAGATCCACTCCCAGATATCTAAAACACTTCACTTCCTCCAGTTTTTCTCCATTCAAACTTACCTCCCAATTGATTTGACCCTCAACCCTACTGTACCTAATTACCTTGCTCTTATTCACATTTACTCTTAACTTTCTTCTTTCACACACTTTACCAAACTCAGTCACCAGCTTCTGCAGTTTCTCACATGAATCAGCCACCAGCGCTGTATCATCAGCGAACAACAACTGACTCACTTCCCAAGCTCTCTCATCCACAACAGACTTCATACTTGCCCCTCTTTCCAAAACTCTTGCATTCACCTCCCTAACAACCCCATCCATAAACAAATTAAACAACCATGGAGACATCACACACGCCTGCCGCAAACCTACATTCACTGAGAACCAATCACTTTCCTCTCTTCCTACACGTACACATGCCTTACATCCTTGATAAAAACTTTTCACTGCTTCTAACAACTTGTCTCCCACACCATATATTCTTAATACCTTCCACAGAGCATCTCTATCAACTCTATCATATGCCTTCTCCAGATCCATAAATGCTACATACAAATCCATTTGCTTTTCTAAGTATTTCTCACATACATTCTTCAAATCAAACACCTGATCCACACATCCTCTACCACTTCTGAAACCACACTGCTCTTCCCCAATCTGATGCTCTGTACATGCCTTCACCCTCTCAATCAATACCCTCCCATATAATTTCCCAGGAATACTCATCAAACTTATACCTCTGTAATTTGAGCACTCAACTTTATTACCTTTGCCTTTGTACAATGGCACTATGCATGCATTCCACTAATCCTCATTCACCTTACCATGAGTCATACATACATTAGATATCCATACCAACCAGTAAACAACACAGTCACCCCCTTTTTTAATAAATTCCACTGCAATACCATCCAAACCCGCTGCCTTGCCGGCTTTCATCTTCCGCAAAGCTTTTACTACCTCTTCTCTGTTTACCAAATCATTCTCCCTAAACCCTCTCACTTCGCACACCAACCTCGACCAAAACAACCTATATCTGCCACTCTATCATCAAACACATTAAACAAACCTTCAAAATATTCACTCCATCTCCTTTTCACATCACCAGTACTTGTAATCACCTTCCCATTAGCCCCCTTCACCGATGTTTCCACTTGCTCTCTTGTCTTACGCACTTTATTTACCTCCTTCCAAAACACCATTTTATTCTCCCTAAAATTTAATGATACTCTCTCACCCCAACTCTCATTTGCCCCCTTTTCCACCTCTTGCACCTTTCTCTTGACCTCCTGCCTCTTTCTTTTACACATCTCCCAGTCATTTGCGCTACTTCCCTGCAAAACTCGTCCAGAAGCCTCTGTCTTCTCTTTCACTAATAATCTTATTTCTTCACCCCACACTCACTACCCTTTCTAATCAACCCACCTTCCACTCTTCTCATGCCACAAGCATCTTTTGTGCAAACCATCACTGATTCCATAAATACATCCCATTCCTCCCCAGTCCCCTTACCTCCTTTGTTTTCACCTTTTTATAATCTGCATTCAGTTTCTCCTGGTACTTCCTCACACAAGTCTCCTTCCCAAGCTCACTTACACTCTCAATATATATATATATATATATATATATATATATATATATATATATATATATATATATATATATATATATATATGAGAGGCAAGTGTTTTGGGAGCAGCTGAGTGAGTGTGTTAGCAGTTTTGATGCACGAGACCGGGTTATAGTGATGGGTGATTTGAATGCAAAGGTGAGTAATGTGGCAGTTGAAGGAATAATTGGTGTACATGGGGTGTTCAGTGTTGTAAATGGAAATGGTGAAGAGCTTGTAGATTTATGTGCTGACTGGGAATACTTTGTTTAAAAAGAGAGAGAGAGAGAGAGACACACACACACACACACACACACACACACACACACACACATATATATATATATATATATATATATATATACAATTTTATGAACTTTCAAAGATGCCACTTAATCCATCGTCAAAGAACTGCAATAACTGCTAAGTTGCATTAGCAACGAATTCAAATGCAGTCTAGAAGTTCGACATAGAAATGCAGTAGTGAACTGCGATATAGAAATGCAGTGGAGAAATGTTGCAACATAAGAAATTCAACATTAAATTGAAAGGACAATCTATGACCTAAAACCAAGGGCCGACCTTAGCCTTTTCGAGGCCCTTGGGTGAGACTCTTTTAAAGGCCTTTCCACCCCTGAAACTCCCCTTCTTCTACGCCACACACACAAAAAATATCTCGGGCTCTAAGCGGGAGGCCTGGGGAATGCCCTCGAAAAAAATGCGAATTTTAGGGGTGTCTGGTGCAGGACTTCCTGCCTTTTGTAAACTACCATATAATGGGCGTGACTAAGGGGCACCCATGGCCGTTGTGGCCCTACGCCCAATGCGTATAGAGCGTATAGGAAGAGCCGGACTTGCGTAAAACATATATAACGAGCTATAGATGAGGCGAAATATACCTATAAGTTTAACAACAGTGTACAAGGTCAATATATTGACTCGAATCTAAAGTATAATGTATTCAATGCTGAGAGTGATCTCAAATTGCCCCTTGCAGTCAAACAGAAGGAGAGAAATGCGATCGTTTTCAACACTGTTACCCCACCGTAAATATAAGCGTGTCGTGTGAGGAAGAATGGAGAAAACGGGGCTTGGGTTTTAGGGGTGACTAGCTTAACAGACTGACCACAATAATGAGTAAGCTTTAAAGAATTTAAGGAAGGGGGAGGACACTAAGGAAAGGCAAACTTTGCAGTGATAAGTAGTCACTCAATTTGCATACTTCATTTTCTATATTTCAAAGGAGAAACGTAAGGTAAATGACCCAAATTACCCGTCATTATACGCCGATTTCTCTCGCATCAAATCTGCTGACACACTCACCTCCTCCCAGAACACTCGCTTCTCCTTGTCAGTCCTGTCTTGGCCAGGTGCATAAACACTAATGATCGTCCACCTCTTGTAGTCCACTCTTTCACACACTCCCACAACTCCTGCTTATGTACTAGTGCTTCTCCTTCCTTAGCTTTCGCCCTCACACTAACCCCTGACTTTACTCCAAAGACATTCCCATACCATTCCCCCCCTTTACCCTTGAACTTTGTTCCACTCAGAGTCAGAACATCCAGGCTCCTTTCCTCAAGCATACTACCTATCTCTCCCTTTTTTTCGTCCTGTTTACATTCACACACACCCAGACACCCCAAACTAAGCCTTCGAAGAGGATGAGCACTCCCCACTTAGCTCCTCCTGTTCAACTTTAGAAACTGTAGTATAAAGAAAGGGTTTCCAACCCCCGGCTCACACTTATCCTAAACCCCTTCTACGACACGCAGGGAATCCGAAGGTAAAATCCTGAACCAGAGTGCATAAGACTGTACCACAAAGTTGCCTTCAGCGAGGCTGTATCGTTGGAAGCATAGTCTCACAAACGAATTTCTCACACGCAGGGAGTCCACATTCCCCTGGTACAACGGATAGGTCTTCCTTGGGCTGCAGGAGCCTTTAGAATGAGGTCCTCGATCACAAAAGGACTCTTTATACAAACTGGTCCTGGGATAATGATAGGTGTTGAGAGGTGCAACTGGAGGGATGTCTGATCATTATCATGTGGAGGCGAAGGTGAAGATTTGTATGGGTCTTCAGAAAAGAAGAGTGAATGTTGGGGTGAAGAGAGTGGTGAGAGTAAGTGAGCTTGGGAAGGAGACTTGTGTGAGGAAGTACCAGGAGAGACTGAGTACAGAATGGAAAAAGGTGAGAGCAAAGGACATCAGGGGAGTGGGGGAGGAATGGGATGTATTTAGGGAAGCAGTGATGGCTTGCGCAAAAGATACTTGTGGCATGAGAAGCGTGGGAGGTGGGTTGATTAGAAAGGGTAGTGAGCGGTGGGATGAAGAAGTAAGATTATTAATGAAAGAGAAGAGAGAAATTTGGACGATTTTTGCAGGGGAATAGTGCAAATGACTGGTAGATATATAACAGAAAGAGGCAGGAGGTCAAGAGAAGGGTGCAAGAGGTGAAAAGGAGGGCAAATGAGAGTTGAGGTGAGAGAGTATCATTAGATTTTAGGGAGAATAAAAATATGTTTTGGAAGGAGGTAAATAAAGTGCGTAAGACAAGAGAACAAATGGGAACAACGGTGAAGGGGGCTAATGGGGAGGTGATAACAAGTAGTGGTGATGTGAGAAGGAGATGGAGTGAGCATTTTGAAGGTTTGTTGAATGTGCTAGATAATAGAGTGGTCGATATAGGGTGTTTTGGTCGAGGTGGTGTGCGAAGTGAGATAGTCAGGGAGAATGGTTCGGTAAACAGAGAAGAGGTAGTGAAAGCTTTGCGGAAGATGAAAGCCGGCAAAGCGGCAGGTTTGGATGGCATTGCAGTGGAATTTATCAAAAAAGGGGGTGACTGTGTTGTTGACTGGTTGGTGAGGATATTCAATGTATGTATGGCTCATGGTGAAGTACCTGAGGATTGGCGGAATGCATGCATAGTGCCACTGTACAAAGGCAAAGGGGATAAAGGTAAGTGTTCAAATTAGAGAGGTATAAGTTTGTTGAGTGTTCCTGGGAAATTATATGGGAGGGTATTGATTGAGAGGGTGACGGCATGTACAGAATATCACATTGGGGAAGAGCAGTGTGGTTACAGAAGTGGTAGAGAATGTGTGGATCAGGTGTTTGCTTTGAAAAATAAATGTGAGAAATACTTAGAAAAAGAGATGGATTTTTTTGTAACATTTATGGATCTAGAGAAGGCATATGGTAGAGTTGATAGAGATGCCCTCTGAAAGATATAAGAGTATATGGTGTGGGAGGCAAGTTGCTAGAAGCAGTGAAAAGTTTTAATCGAGGATGTAAGGCATGTGTACGAGTAGGAAGAGAGGAGAGTGATTGGTTCTCAGTGAATGTCGGTTTGCGGCAGGGGTGCGTGATGTCTCCATGGTTGTATAATTTGTTTATGGATGGGGTTGTTAGTGAGGTGAATGCAAGAGTTTTGGAGAGGGGCAAGTATGCAGTCTGTTGTGGGTGAGAGAGCTTGGGAAGTGAGTCAGTTGATGTTCGCTGATGATACAGCGCTGGCGGCTGATTCGGGTGAGAAACTAGAGGCTGGTGACTGAGTTTGGTAAAGTATGTGAAAGAAGAAAGCTGAGAGTAAATGCGAATAAGAACAAGGTTATTAGGTACAGTAGGGTTGAGGGACAAGTCAATTGGGAGGTAAGTTTGAATGGAGAAAAACTGGAGGAAGTGAAGTGCTTTAGATATCTGGGAGTGGATCTAACAGCGGATGGAACCATGGAAGCGGAAGTGAGTCATAGAGTGGGGGAGGGGGCGAAGCTTCTGGGAGCCTTGAAAAATGTGTGGAAGGCGAGAGCATTATCTCGGAAAGCAAAAATAGGTATGTTTAAAGGAATAATGGTTCCAACAATGATATATGGTTGCGAGGCGTGGATTACAAATAGGGTTGTGCGGAGGAGGTTGGATGTGTTGGAAATGAGATGTTTGAGGGCAATATGTGGTGTGAGGTGGTTTGATCGAGTAAGTAATGTAAGGGTAAGAGAGATGAGTGGAAATAAAAGAGGTGTGGTTGAGAGAGCAGAAGAGGGTGTTTTGAAATGGTTTGGTCACATGGAGAGAATGAGTGAGGAAAGATTGACAAAGAGGATATATATGACAGAGGTGAAGAGAACGAGGAGAAGTGGGAGACCAAATTGGAGGTGGAAAGATGGAGTGAAAAAGATTTTGAGCGATTGGGGCCTGAACGTGCGGGAGGGTGAAAGGCATGCAAGGAATAGAGTGAATTGGAACGATGTGGTATACCGGGGTCGATGTGATGTCAATGGATTGATCCAGGGCATGTAAAGCGTCTTGGGTAAACCATGGAAAGTTTTGTGGGGCCTGGATGTGGAAAGGGAGCCGTTGTTTCGGTGTATTACACATGACAGCTAGAGATTGAGTGTGAACGAATGTGGCCTTTGTTGTCTTTTCCTAGCGCTACCTCGCGCACGCGCGGGGGGAGGGAGGGGGCGTGCCATTTCATGCGTATATATATATATATATATATATATATATATATATATATATATATATATATATATATATATATATATATATACACTGAACCATATTCTAGATATAATGACTTCCATTCAACGAATTTACATAGATTCATGGAGGCGTCTGTTTCCGGACCCAATGAGAGACACAGACGTTCACCAGAACGAACCCTCCTCTCCCCTAAAATGAAGCACAGCTTTCCCAGTGAAATACTGTTTCCGGGAGGACGTGATATTTCAATGTCGAGATATATTACAACTTCTGTGAATAAAAGAATCCCTCGTAAAACACTCTTTGACACTTTAACTCGTAAAACTTGAAGACGAAGAAGAAGAAGAATAAAAAGCTGTTTGGGGAATATTCCCAGACGAGCAGAAGTTGTCTCTGTTGAATAAGAGTGTTACTTAATCCCCGGATTGTACTGGGTAAGGGAAGAGCTGTCTGTCTTACCAAAAGAACGAAGGACACCAGCAAGGTGATTGCCTCCACGAACGAGGAATGAGGGTCATTAGGAAGAAAGCCGAGTCTAAAGTTCCTGTCTTATTTGTCTTCCGGCTTCAAAGTCTTCATCATCGTCGAAGTTCCACACTTCGAAGTCCTAGAAATTAGAACCCAAGCTTGAAAAACTTAAAGATCGAAATCCCTAACTTTGAAGTCCTGAGCCTCGAAGTCCTCAACATCGAAGTCCTCAACATAGAAGTCTTCAACATCGAAGTCCTCAACATCGAAGTCCTCAACATAGAAGTCCTCAACATAGAAGTCCTCAACATCGAAGTCCTCAACATAGAAGTCTTCAACAGCGACATCCTCAACATCGAAGTCTTCAACATCGAAGTCCTCAACATCGAAGTCCTCAACATCGAAGTCTTCAACATCGAAGTCCTCAACATCGAACTCCTCAAAATCGAAATCCTCAACATCGAAGTCCCCAACATCGAAGTCCTCAACATCAAAATCCCCAACATCGAAGTCCTCAACATCGAAGTCTTCAACATCGAAGTCCTTAACAACATCGAAGTCCTCAACATCGAAGTCTTCAACATTGAAGTCCTCAACATCGAAGTCCTTAACAACATCGAAGTCCTCAAAATCGAAGTCCTCATCATCGAAGTCCCCAACATCGAAGTCCTCAACATCAAAATCCCCAACATCGAAGTCCTCAACATCGAAGTCCTCAACATCGAAGTCCTCAACATCGAAGACCTCAACATCAAAGTCTTCAACATCGAAGTCCTAAACATCGAAATCCTTTACATCGAAATCCTTAACACCGAAGTCCTCAACATCGAAGTCCCCAACATCGAAGCCCTCAACATCGAACTCCTCAAAATCGAAGTCTTCAACATCGAAGTCCCCAACATCGAAGTCTTCAACATCGAAGTCTTCAACATTGAAGTCCTCAACATAGAAGTCCTCAACATCGAAGTCCTCAACATCGAAGTCTTCAACATCGAAGTCCTCAACATCGAAGTCCTCAACATCGAAGTCTTCAACATCGAAGTCCTCAACATCGAAGTCCTCAACATCGAAGTCCTCAACATCGAAGTCCTCAACATCGAAGTCCTCAACATCGAAGTCCTCAACATCGAAGTCCCCAACATAGAAGTCCTCAACATCGAAGTCCTCAACATCGAAGTCCCCAACATCGAAGTCCTCAACATCGAAGTCCCCAACATCGAAGTCCTCAACATCGAAGTCCTCATCATCGAAGTCCCCAACATCGAAGTCCCCAACATCGAAGTCCTCAACATCGAAGTCCTCAACATCGAAGTCCTCAACATCGAAGTCCCCAACATCGAAGTCCTCAACATCGAAGTCCTCAACATCGAAGTCCCCAACATCGAAGTCCTCAACATCGAAGTCCTCATCATCGAAGTCCCCAACATCGAAGTCCTCAACATCGAAGTCCTCATCATCGAAGTCCCCAACATCGAAGTCCTCATCATCGAAGTCTTCAACATCGAAGTCCTCATCATCGAAGTCCCCAACATCGAAGTCTTCAACATCGAAGTCCCCAACATCGAAGTCCTCAACATCGAAGTCCCCAACATCGAAGTCCTCAACATCGAAGTCCCCAGCATCGAAGTCCTCAACATCGAAGTCCCCAACATCGAAGTCCTCATCATCGAAGTCCTCAACATCGAAGTCCTCAACATCGAAGTCCCCAACATCGAAGTCCTCAACATCGAAGTCCCCAACATCGAAGTCCTCATCATCGAAGTCTTCAACATCGAAGTCCTCATCATCGAAGTCCCCAACATCGAAGTCCTCAACATCGAAGTCCCCAACATCGAAGTCCTCAACATCGAAGTCCCCAACATCGAAGTCCTCATCATCGAAGTCCTCAACATCGAAGTCCTCAACATCGAAGTCCCCAACATCGAAGTCCCCAACATCGAAGTCCTCATCATCGAAGTCTTCAACATCTAAATCTTCAACAATGAAGTCCTCAACATCGAAGTCCTCAACATCTAAGTCTTCAACATCGAAGATCTCAACATCGAAGTTCTCATCATCGAAGTTCCCAACATCGAAGTCCTCAAAGTCGAAGTCCTCAACATCGAAGTCTTCAACATCGAAGTCCTCGACATCGTGTCTTCAACATCGAAGTCCTCAACATCGAAGTCCTCAACATCGAAGTCTTCAACATCGAAGTCTTCAACATCGAAGTCCTCAACATCGAAGTCCTCAACATCGAAGTCCTCAACATCGAAGTCTTCAACATCGAAATCCTTAACATCGAAGTCCCCAACATCGAAGTCTTCAACATCGAAATCCTTAACAACATCGAAGTCTCCATCTCTGTGGGATGGAGGTCAGTGGGCTAAGTCTTCCCGTTACCACCTCACTTCTACCTCTGTGTACAATGGTAACAACGGAGGCAGCCTTCACATTGGGTTTCATCAACCCAGAAGGTTATGGTTCATCCCTCGAGAAACATCTGTTAAACCTTCGAGCAACACACGGGTTACGTCGGTAGGAAGACAAGGTCAAGTGGTGAACCTTTCATGATATAATACTTGAGGGTCGTTTCCACCGCCAGAGCATCATCTTCCTACAAAGTATATATATAAATATATATATATATATATATATATATATATATATATATATATATATATATATATATATATATATATATATTTTTTTTTCTCTTCTTTTTTTTTCTTTTTTAATTTTCCAAAAGAAGGAACAGAGAAGGGGGCCAGGTGAGGATTTCCCTCAAAGGCCCAGTTCTCTGTTCTTAACGCTACCTCGCTAACGCGGGAAATGGCGAATAGTTTGAAAGAAAAGAAAGATATATATAGATATCCCTGGGGATAGGGGAGAAAGAATATTTCCCACGCATTCCTCACGTGTCGTAGAAGGCGACTAAAGGGGACGAGAGCGGGGGGCCAGAAACCCTCCCCTCCTTGTATTTCAACTTTCTAAATGGGGAAGCAGAGGAAGTAAGCACGCGGGGAGTGCTCATCCTCCTTGAAGGCTCAGATTGGGGTGTCGAAATGTGTGTGGATGTAACCAAGATGAGAAAAAAGGAGAGATAGGAAGAATGTTTGAGGAAAGGAACCTGGATGTTTTGGCTCTGAGTGAAACGAAGCTCAAGGGTAAAGGGGAAGAGTGGTTTAGGATGTCTTGGGAGTAAAGTCAGGGGTTAGTGAGAGGACAAGGGCAAGGGAAGGAGTAGCACTACTCCTGAAACAGGAGTGGTGGGAGTATGTGACAGAGTGTAAGAAAGTAAACTCTAGATTGATATGGGTAAAACTGAAAATGGATGGCGAGAGATGGGTGATTATTGGTGCATATGCACCTGGGCATGAGAAGAAAGATCATGAGAGGCAAGTGTTTTGGGAGCAGCTGAGTGAGTGTGTTAGTAGTCTTGATGCAAGAGACCGGGTTATAGTGATGGGTGATTGGAATGCAAAGGTGAGTAATGTATAATTGTTGTTCGCTGATGATACACTGCTGGTGGCTGATTCATGTGAGAAACTGCAGAAGCTGGTGACTGAGTTTGGTAAGTGTGTGAAAGAAGAAAGTTAAGAGTAAATGTGAATAAGAGCAAGGTTATTAAGTACAGTAGGGTTGAGGGTCAAGTCAATTGGGAGGTGACTTTGAATGGAGAAAAACTGGAGGAAGTGAAGTCTTTTAGATATTTGGGAGTGGATCTGGCAGCGGATGGAACCATGGAAGCGGAAGTGAATCATAGGGTGGGGGAGGGGGCGAAAATTCTGGGAGCCTTGAAGAATGTGTGGAAGTCGAGAACATTATCTCCGAAAGCAAAAATGCGTATGTTTGAGGGAATAGTGGTTCCAACAATGTTGTATGGTTGCGAGGCGTGGGCTATGGATAGAGTTGTGCGCAGGAGGGTGGATGTGCTGGAAATGAGATGTTTGAGGACAATATGTGGTGTGACGTGGTTTGATCGAGTAAGTAATGTAAGGGTAAGAGAGATGTGTAGAAGTAAAAAGAGCGTGGTTGAGAGAGCAGAAGAGGGTGTTTTGAAATGGCTTGGGCACATGGAGAGAATGAGTGAGGAAAGATTGACCAAGAGGATATATGTGTCGGAGGTGGAGGGAACGAGGAGAAGTGGGAGACCAAATTGGAGGTGGAAAGATGGAGTGAAAAGGATTTTGAGTGATCGGGGCCTGAACATGCAGGAGGGTGAAAGGCGGGCAAGGAATAGAATGAATTGGATCGACGTGGTATACCGGGGTCGACGTGCTGTCAATGGATTGAATCAGGGCATGTGAAGCGTCTGGGGTGAACCATGGAAAGTTCTGTGGGGCCTGGATGTGGAAAGGGAGCTGTGGTTTCGGGCATTATTACATGATAGCTAGAGACTGAGTGTGAACGAATGGGGCCTTTGTTGTCTTTTCCTAGGGCTACCTCGCGCACATGAGGGGGGAGGGGGATGGTATTCCATGTGTGGCGAGGTGGCGATGGGAATGAATAAAGGCAGACAGTATGAATTATGTACATGTGTATATATGTATATGTCTGTGCGTGTATATATATGTATACGTTGAGATGTATAGGTATGTATATTTGCGTGTGTGGACGTGTATGTATATACATGTGTATTGGGGTGGGTTGGGCCATTTCTTTCGTCTGTTTCCTTGCGCTATCTCGCAAACGCGGGAGACAGCGACAAAGCAAAATAAATAAATATAAAATATATATATGTTATGAAAGAGGAAAGACGTAGGAAAAACATCATATGTCCTGCGTGTGTAGGAAGACGTAGGAATAAAACAATGGTATGTGTAGTATGACGTGCAGAATTGCCAACGCTGCGGGCATAGTATTATCCATATCATCAGCGTTACAAACGATGCCACATTTCACGATGGTTAATGGGGACTGACCCCTGGTACCCCCCCCCCTCCCATCCCTTGTACCAGGTCCCCTTCGCCTACAAGACCATTTACCTACTATTTACCCATTTACCTACTTTTACCCATTACCTACTATTACCTATTTACCTACTGATACCCATTTACCTACTAATTACCCATTTACCTACTATTCTCCATTTACCTACTAATTACCCATTTACCCGTTCCTTAATTACCTTAATTAGGATGGAACATTAATACTATCATCCAAACGAAATATGTTCAACTACCCTCTTCTGACCTGTCGACATTTAATAGCCTAATTAATATGTAAACAATGACAAAGTGCCACAGAAACCCATTTTATCACCCCTCCCCCCTCCCCTCCTCCCTTCTCCTGACCGATAATGAACTAATTAACATATAAAGATAAGCTGTTTCATAAGACCAATGATTCCACCCATTGAAAATGTTGCCAGTTAATTACCTAATTAGCATGGAACGGTCATGAACAAATAATCTCAAGCGAAAAATAATAGAAAAAAAGCATGAAAATTTTACAAAATTTAAAATGAGAAAAAAAGACAAAATAAAAGTGATAGATGGGCAACGACGTGAACTCAGAATAGACAGCTATGTGATATGCGGTGAGCGCTACGTGCTATAGCCTCGTCGTAAGGGTACACGTAGGCAGGTGAGGGTAGGTGGGCGACTGAAGCCTTTCTACTACTCCTTGTTCCCGGCGCTACCTCACTGACGCGGGAAACAGCCAGCCAGCCATCCAACAGGTGTGAACTCGACTTTCCATTGCATCCGGGAACTTGTGGTACGAGAAGCGCGCGCGCGCGCGCGAGAGAGAGAGAGAGAGAGAGAGAGAGAGAGAGAGAGAGAGAGAGAGAGAGAGAGAGAGAGAGAGAGAGAGAGAGCATATACAAGAATATTTCTAAGTGGCGAAATGAAGAGAAATTGTGGGTCCCATTTATCTATTTACTCTTGTTATCATGATAGACGAAATCTCTGCTACAGATAATTTTGAACAATCAAAGAGAGAAAAAAGAAATGTTGCTTTATCATTTATAAACGTGTAATTCACTCTTGATCTAATATCATTATCATATTTGTATACCACATTACTCTTGCGAGTGTCATATTTGTATATTTGTGGGTTTGGATGATAGTGAGGAAGAGATTCATCATATGAGTTTGTTTTTTTGGCTATATTTCATGTCGTTTTCTGGGGCCAAAATAGTATCTGATCATTTTCATTCATGTTGTTTTGTAAGGACAAAATAGTATCTGATCATTTAAATTCTATCCTGAAATATAATTGACTTCTAAGTCCCCTTATTGGGCAAGAGGCATGTGACGTCTCGTGCAAAACGGTACGACCCTTGAGCACGACGGTACGACCCTTGAGCACGGCGGTACGACCCTCGAGCACGAAGGTACGACCCTTGAGCACGACGGTACGACCCTTGAGCACGACGGTACGACCCTTGAGCACGACGGTGCAAACCTCGAACACGACGGTACCACCCTTGAGCACGATGGTACGACCTTTGAGCACGATGGTGTGACCCTTGAACACGACGGTACGACCCTTGAGCAAGACGGTACGACCCTTGAGCACGACGATACGACCCTTGAGCACGACGGTACAACCTTTGAGCACGATTGTGTGACTCTTGAGCACGAAGGTATGACCCTTGAGCATGATGGTACGACCTTTGAGTACGACGGTGCATCCCTTGAGCACGACGGTACGACCCTTGAGCACGATGGCACGACCCTTGAGCACGACGGCACGACCCTTGAGCACGATAATACGACCCTTGAGCACGATGGTACGACCCTTGAGCACGATAGTATGACCCTTGAGCACGACGATACGACCCTTGAGCACGATGTTACGACCCTTGAGCACGACGGTGCGACCCTTGAGCACGACGGTATGACCCTTGAGCACGACGATACGACCCTTGAGCACGACGGTATGACCCTTGAGTACGACGGTACGACCCTTGAGCACGACGGTACGACCCTTGAGTACGACGGAACGACCCATGAGCACGACGGTGCGACCCTTGGGCACGACGGTACGACCCTTAAGCACGACGGTACGACCCTTGAGCACGACGATACGACCTTTGAGTCTGATTTATCAACTCTCCCAGGCTAACTTCCAAACTTGATCCTCTTGCCCTACATCGCAATGTTCGTTCACTTTCCCTTTTCATAGGTATTACTTTGGTTTCTGCCCCGAGAGTTGTCTGCTTCTGTGCCCCCCACCACTACCGAGACCACGTTCCATCTTCCATACGTATTACTTTAATTTCTGCTCCCGAGAACTGGCTGCTTGTGTGCCCCCCATCATTAGGAAGATCACGTAATACTACTCAGAAATTTTCCACATCACATAATAGCTGTGTGGCTTTTGGGAACCCAAAGGTAGGGCGTTGTATCATCTGCTTCTTTCCCTACACCTCGAAGCTTTGGAACTCTCGACCGCATCCAGTCTTTCCCTTCAGCTATGACCCGCCCCTTTTTTTAAAGGACAGGTTTTCCACATCCCCAAGCATAAAGCAAATCGAAAAATCTCAGAAATCTTATTCTTCTTCTCCTCTCTCTTCCCTTTCGTTAGCCTTACTTAGAATTCAATTAAGGCCTGTCCTTGATGTGGGCTTCTGCTCGTAAACTGAGCTTTCAATATATATATATATATATATATATATATATATATATATATATATATATATATATATATATATATATATATCTGGTCTTAATCAGAGCTCATCAATTAGTCTAATGATCAAAGACACAAATTGGTTTCACATCTTCGTCTAAGACCAAGTTTTTTTTCACCATTTTAACTTAGATAATTTCTCAATAACAAGAAGAAGAAAGAAGTTGACACATGAGTTGCAAGCAGTAATCTATTTCATTTTTTCCCCGTTGCGCCAAAATAGATGGCCACTGCAACGCCCCATTCCAATTAATCTTTTCAAAGTAACTGTATTTTATTACCGTGGGAAAAAAATGTCAATAGTGCGATGCAACATTTTTTAAATTTTCCATGATATGTTCCTTGCTATAAATGGTATTTCTATCATGGACTATATATATATATATATATATATATATATATATATATATATATATTTTGTTTTGTCGCTGTCTCCCGCGTTAGCGAGGTAGCGCAAGGAAACAGACGAAAGAAATGGCCCAACCCACCCACATACACATGTATATACATACACATCCACACACGGAAATATACATACCTATACATCTCACCGTATACAGATATATACACACACAGACATATACATATATACACATGTACATAATTCATACTGTCTGCCTTTATTCATTCCCATCGCCACCTCGCCACACATGAAATAACAACCCCCTGCCCCCAAATGTGTGCGAGGTAGCGCAAGGAAAAGACAACAAAGGCCACATTCGTTCACACTCAGTCTCTAGCTGTCATGTAATAATGCACCGAAACCACAGCTCCCTTTCCGCATCCAGGCCCCACAGAACTTTCCATGGTTTACCCCCCAGACGCTTCACATGCCCTGGTTCAATCCATTGACAGCACGTCGACCCCGGTATACCACATCGTTCCAATTCATTCTGTTCCTTGCACGCCTTTCACCCTCCTGCATGCTCAGGCCCCGATCACTCAAAATCTTTTTCACTCCATCTTTCCACCTCCAATTTGGTCTCCCACTTCTCCTCGTTCCCTCCACCTCTGACACATATATCCTCTTGGTCAATCTTTCCTCACTCAATCTCTCCATGTGAGCAAACCATTTCAATGGTTTATATATATATATATATATATATATATATATATATATATATATATATATATATATATATATATATATATATATATCATCATCATCATCAGGCTTGATCGCTGTCTCCCGTGTCAGCGAGGTAGCGCCAGGAAACAGACGATGAATGGCCCATCCACTAATATACATATATACACATAAACGCCCATACACGTACGTATACGTACATATACATATCAACACATCACATATACATACACATACACAAACATATACATATAAGCACATGTACCTATTCATACTTGCTTGCCTTCATCCATTCTTGGCGCCACCCCGCCCCACAGGAAGCGGCATCGCTACCCCCTGCTTCAGCGAGGTAGCGCCAGGAAACCAGAGATATGTGTTCGGCGTTTACTCTACGCAAATGTTTTCATTAGGAAGAACATGGCAAGAGGTGATGAAGGACCGCCAAAATACGCAAGTCAACCAATTAGATGCCTCAACGTATGGCTCTCCGATTGGCCGGCCAAGTTCATTAGCCCCACCCTTTGTGTTCATCCATCCCTTCCAATCTTTGCTGACCGTCCTGACCCATCCATGAAAACTGCTTATGTGGGCTGCTTCTAATGCTTTCCTCATCTGTGTTTTCACTCCACGTTGGACGTTACGTGGACTCTTACGTCAGCTTGATGTCCGACGATTATCTTTCGTCAACTCACGTCGTCCAGTTTCTTGGTAGATATGAGTACAACCGTTGCATGGGATCTCGTATACAATACTCTTTATTTTCATCCCGCGCCCCTTTTGGTGTCCACCTGACTACCTCACCCGTTTTCTTTCCTGATGAGTTGACAACTTCGATTGCCCATCTATCGTAAACGACTGAGATTTGGCTATGAGTTATGAGAGGGTTAATGTGGACGGCGTCCTGAAGGAGGTTTTAAAGAGTTGCATGATGGCCTTGGAGAGAGAGAGAGAGAGAGAGAGAGAGAGAGAGAGAGAGAGAGAGAGAGAGAGAGAGAGAGAGAGAGAGATGGAGCCGTACGAATGCAGAAGCCTCTCCCACCCCCCACTGACTCAATCGGTAATCTCTCTCTCTCTCTCTCTTTCTCTCTCTCTCTCTCTCTCTCTCTCTCTCTCTCTCTCTCTCTCTCTCTCTCTCTCTCTCTCCTTCTCTTTAACTCTAAGGAACTTCCTCCCTGAACATTATGCAGACTCAGTGGAAAACGCACGAGAAATGGGGCGAATAAATCTTGAAGCCCACTGGTGGCTGTGTTGGTAACTCTGGCCCGGCTGTGTTGGTAACTCTGGGCCGGCTGTGTTGGTAACTCTGGGCCGGCTGTGTTGGTAACTCTAGGGCTGCTGTGTTGGTAATTCTGGGCCGTCTGTGTTGGTAACTCTGGGCCGGATGTTTTGGTAACTCTGGCCCGGCTCTGTTGGTAGCTCTAGGGCCGGCTGTGTTGGTAACTCTAGACTGGCTGTGTTCGTAACTCTGGGGCCGTCTGTGTTTATAACTCTAGGGCTGCTGTGTTGGTAACTCTGGGGTGGCTGTGTTGGTAACTCTGGGGTGGCTGTGTGATAACCATGGGCCGGCTGTGTTGGTAACTCTAGGCCGACTGTGTTGGTAACACTGGGTCGGCTGTGTTGGTAACACTGGGTCGGCTGAGTTGGTAACTATGGGCCGGCTGTGTTGGTAACTATGGGCCGGCTGAGTTGGTAACTATGGGCCGGCTGTGTTGGTAACTCTGCCACTCTCACGGTGTGAATTCCCCCTACTCCAACCCTTCCACACCCATGAGTTCCACACCAGACCAGCCCTAGTAACGAGTTACTCATCTACTTGAGTTACTCATATCATGTCTATCAATCCGGTGGGTAACTTCCATCTATCTACTTATCTATCTATCTATCTATCTATCTATATATATATATATATATATATATATATATTTTTTTTTTTTTTTTTTTTTTTTTTTTCATACTTTGTCGCTGTCTCCCGCGTTTGCGAGGTAGCGCAAGGAAACAGACGAAAAAAATGGCCCAACCCCCCCCATACACATGTACATACACACGTCCACACACGCAAATATACATACCTACACAGCTTTCCATGGTTTACCCCAGACGCTTCACATGCCTTGATTCAATCCACTGACAGCACGTCAACCCCTGTATACCACATCGCTCCAATTCACTCTATTCCTTGCCCTCCTTTCACCCTCCTGCATGTTCAGGCCCCGATCACACAAAATCCTTTTCACTCCATCTTTCCACCTCCAATTTGGTCTCCCTCTTCTCCTCGTTCCCTCCACCTCCGACACATATATCCTCTTGGTCAATCTTTCCTCACTCATTCTCTCCATGTGCCCAAACCACTTCAAAACACCCTCTTCTGCTCTCTCAACCACGCTCTTTTTATTTCCACACATCTCTCTTACCCTTACGTTACTTACTCGATCAAACCACCTCACACCACACATTGTCCTCAAACATCTCATTTCCAGCACATCCATCCTCCTACGCACAACTCTATCCATAGCCCACGCCTCGCAACCATACAACATTGTTGGAACTACTATTCCTTCAAACATACCCATTTTTGCTTTCCGGGATAATGTTCTCGACTTCCACACATTTTTCAAGGCTCCCAAAATTTTCGCCCCCTCCCCCACCCTATGATCCACTTCCGCTTCCATGGTTCCATCCGCTGACAGATCCACTCCCAGATATCTAAAACACTTCACTTCCTCCAGCCTCTCACCATTCAAACTCACCTCCCAATTGACTTGACCCTCAACCCTACTGTACCTAATAACCTTGCTCTTATTGACATTTACTCTTAACTTTCTTCTTCCACACACTTTACCAAACTCCGTCACCAGCTTCTGCAGTTTCTCACATGAATCCGCCACCAGCGCTGTATCATCAGCGAACAACAACTGACTCACTTCCCAAGCTCTCTCATCCCCAACAGACTTCATACTTGCCCCTCTTTCCAAAACTCTTGCATTTACCTCCCTAACAACCCCATCCATAAACAAATTAAACAACCATGGAGACATCACACACCCCTGCCGCAAACCTACATTCACTGAGAACCAATCACTTTCCTCTCTTCCTACACGTACACATGCCTTACATCCTCGATAAAAACTTTTCACTGCTTCTAACAACTTTCCTCCCACACCATATATTCTTAATACCTTCCACAGAGCATCTCTATCAACTCTATCATATGCCTTCTCCAGATCCATAAATGCTACATACAAATCCATTTGCTTTTCTAAGTATTTCTCACATACATTCTTCAAAGCAAACACCTGATCCACACATCCTCTACCACTTCTGAAACCACACTGCTCTTCCCCAATCTGATGCTCTGTACATGCCTTCACCCTCTCAATCAATACCCTCCCATATAATTTACCAGGAATACTCAACAAACTTATACCTCTGTAATTTGAGCACTCACTCTTATCCCCTTTGCCTTTGTACAATGGCACTATGCAAGCATTCCGCCAATCCTCAGGCACCTCACCATGAGTCATACATACATTAAATAACCTTACCAACCAGTCAACAATACAGTCACCCCCTTTTTTAATAAATTTTAATATTTTAATATTTATTTTATATTATTTTGCTTTGTCGCCGTCTCCCGCGTTAGCGAGGTAGCGCAAGGAAACAGACGAAAGAATGCCCCAAACCTCCCACACACACATGTATATACATACACGTCCATACACGCAAATATACATACCTATACATCTCAATGTATATAGTTGTATATACACACACAAACATATACATATATACACATGTACATAATTCATACTGTCTGCCTTTATTCATTCCCATCGCCACCTCACCACCCATGGGATAACAACCCTCTCCCCCCTCATGTGCGCGAGGTAGCGCTAGGAAAAGACAACAAAGGCCACATTCGTTCACGCTCAGTCTCTAGCTGTCATGTAATAATGCACCGAAACCACAGCTCCCTTTCCACATCCAGGCGCACACAACTTTCCATGGTTTACCCCAGACCCTTTACATGCCCTGGTTCAATCCATTGACAGCACGTCAACCTCGGTATAGCACATCGTTCCAATTCACTCAATTCCTTGCACGCCTTTCACCCTCCTGCATATTCAGGCACCGATCACTCAAAATCTTTTTCACTCCATCTTTCCACCTCCAATTTGGTCTCTCACTTCTCGTTCCCTCCAACTCTGACACATATATCCTCTTGGTCAATCTTTCCTCACTAATTCTCTCCATGTGACCAAACCATTTCAAAACACCCTCTTCTGCTCTCTCAACCACACTCTTTTTATTACCACACATCTCTCTTACCCTATCATTACTTACTCGATCAAACCACCTCACACCACATATTGTTCTCAAACATCTCATTTCCAACACATCCACCCTCCTCCGCACAACCGTATCTATAGCTCATGCCTCGCGACCATATAACATTGTTGGAACCACTATTCCTTCAAACATACCCATTTTCGCTTTCCGAGATAATGGTCTCGCCTTCCACACATTTTTCAACGTTCCCAGAACTTTCGCCCCCTTCCCCACCCTATGATTCACTTTCGCTTCCATGGTTCCATCCGCTGTCAAATCCACTCCCAGATATCTAAAACACTTCACTTCCTCCAGTTTTCCCCATTCAACTTACCGCCCAATTGACCTGTCCCTCAACCCTACTGTAACTAATAACCTTGCTCGTATTCAAGTTTACTCTCAGCTTTCTTCTTTCACACACTTTCCAAACTCAGTCACCAGTTTCTGCAGTTTCTCACCTGAATCAGCCTTCAGCGCTGTATCATCAGCGATCAACAACTGACTCACTAAGCCCTCTCATCCCCAACAGACTGCATACTTGCCCCTCTCTCCAAAACTCTTGCATTCACCACCCTAACAACACCATCCATAAACAAATTAAACAACCATGGAAAGATCACGCACCCATGCCGCAAACCGACATTCACTGAGAACCAATTACTTTCCTCTCTTCCTACTCGTACACATGCCTTACATCCTCGATAAAACTTTTCACTGCTTCTAACACCATATACTCTTGATACCTTCCACAGAGCATCTCTATCAACTCCATCATATGCCTTCTCCAGATCCATGAATGCTACATACAATTCCATTTGCTTTTCTAAGTATTTCTCGCTTACATTCTTCAAAGCAAACACCTGATCCACACATCCTCTACCACTTCTGAAATCACACTGCTCTTCCCCAATCTGATGCTCTGTACATGCCTTCACCCTCTCAATCAATACCCTCCCATATAATTTCCTCACACAAGTCTCCTTGCAAAGCTCACTTACTCTCACCACTCTCTTCACCCCAACATTCTCCCTTCTTTTATGAAAACCTTTGCAAATCTTCACCTTCGCCTCCACAAGATAATGATCAGACATCCCTCCAGTTGCACCTCTCAGCACAGTAACATCCAAAAATTTCTCTTTCACGCGCCTATCAATTAACAAGTGATCCAATAACGCTCTCTGGCCATCTCTCCTACTTACATACGTATACTTATGTATATCTCTCTTTTTAAACCACGTATTCCCAATCACCAGTCCTTTTTCAGCACACAAATCTACATGCTCTTCACCATTTCCAGTTACAACACTAAACACCCCATGTGCACCAATTATTCCCTCAACTGCCACATTACTCACCTTTATATTCAAATAACCCATCACTATAACCCGGTCTTGTGCATCAAAACTACTAACACACTCACTCAGCTGCTCCCAAAACACTTGCCTCTCATGATCTTTCTTCTCATACCCAGGTGCATAGGCACCAGTAATCACCCATCTCTCTCCATCCACTTTTGATTTTACCCATATCAATCTAGAGTTTACTTTCTTACACTCTATCGCATACTCCCACAACTCATGGTTCAGGAGTAGTGCTACTCCTTCCTTTGCTCATGTCCTCTCACTAACCCCTGTTTTTACTCCCAAAACATTCCCAAACCACTCTTCCTCTTTAACCTTGAGCTTCGTTTCACTCAGAGCCAAAACATCCAGGTTCCTTTCCTCAAACATACTACCTATCTCTCCTTTTTTCTAATCTTGGTTACATCCGCACACAATCAGACTGGGACCCCAGTCTGAGCCTTCGAGGAGGATGACCACTCCCCACACGGAATATGACCTACGGAAGCCTGATTATAGCGTTCCTGGCCGTGGTGCATTCACGGACCTCCGTCAAGGGTCAAACATGGCATAGGTTCGAATCCTGGTTTGACGCAGTAGGTCCAAAGTCAACCTAGCTGTTCATCCACACCCTTACGGGTTCACTGAGAAATTTGATACCTGGTTCAAGATTATATATATATATATATATATATATATATATATATATATATATATATATATATATATATATATATATATATATATATATATATATAAGTTTGTTGAGTATTCCTGGTAAATTATATGGGAGGGTATTGATTGAGAGGGTGAAGGCATGTACAGAGCATCAGATTGGGGAAGAGCAGTG
>NC_092288.1:22490587-22630587 GCF_036320965.1 Panulirus ornatus | reverse complement strand
TACATATTTGGGAAGTAGTCCACTGATCACTGATAACAAGATGTAGCCTCTAGCAAGCGGAGTCCGGTAACACACACACACACACACACACACACACACACACACACACACACACACACATATAGCGTCTCTTCGTTGTATATCAACAGACTGTTATATTTCTCTCTTGGGTCTCCCCTGATGATGTGATTATGACACGAAAGTGCACTTGGGAACTTATTGTTTTTTATTTTCCCCGTGGACTCATGCCCGAGGATTGGCGGAATGCTTGCACAGTGCCATTGTACAAAGGCAAAAGGGATAAAGGTGAGTGCTCAAATTACAGAGGTATAAGTTTGTTGAGTATTCCTGGGAAATTATATGGGAGGGTATTGATTGAGAGGGTGAAGGCATGTACAGAGCATCAGATTGGGGAAGAGCAGTGTGGTTTCAAAAGTGGTAGAGGATGTGTGGATCAGGTGTTTGCTTTGAAGAATGTATGAGAAATACTTAGAAAAGCACATGGACTTGTATGTGGCATTCATGGATCTGGAGAAGGCATATAATAGAGTTGATAGAGATGCTCTGTGGAAGGTATTAAGAATATATGGTGTGGGAGGCAAGTTGTTAGAAGCAGTGAAAAGTTTTTATCGAGGATGTAAGGCATGTGTACGTGTAGGAAGAGAGGAAAGTGATTGGTTCTCAGTGAATGTAGGCTTGCGGCATGGGTGTGTGATGTCTTCATGGTTGTTTAATTTGTTTATGGATGGGGTTGTTAGAAAGGTAAATGCAAGAGTTTTGGAAAGAGGGGCAAGTATGAAGTCTGTTGTGGATGAGAGAGCTTGGGAAGTGAGTCAGTTGTTGTTCGCTGATGATACAGCGCTGGTGGCTGATTCATGTGAGAAACTGAGAAACTGCAGAAGCTGGTGACAGAGTTTGGTAAATTGTGTGAAAGCAGAAAGTTGAGAGTAAATGGGAATAAGAGCAAGGATATTAGGTTTAGTAGGGTGGAGGGTCAAGTGAAGTGTTTTAGATATCTGGGAGTGGATTTGGTAGTGAATGGAGCCATGGAAGCGGAAGTGAATCATAGGGTGGGGGAGGGGGCGAAAATTCTGGGAGCCTTGAAGAATGTGTGTAAGTTGAGATCATTATCTAGGAAAGCAAAAATGGGTATGTTTGAAGGAACAGTGGTTCCAACAATGTTGTATGGTTGCGAGGCGTGGGCTATGGATAGAGTTGTGCGGAGGAGGGTGGATGTGCAGGAAATGAGATGTTTGAGGACAATATGTGGTGTGAGGTGGTTTGATCGAGTGAGTAATAATAGGGTAAGAGAGATGTGTGGTAATAAAGAGAGTGTGGTTGAGAGAGCAGAAGAGGTTTGGTCAAATGGAGAGAATGAGTGAGGAAAGATTGACCAAGAGGATATATGCGTCACAGGTGGAGGGAACGAGGAGAAGTGGGAGACCAAATTGGAGGTGGAAAGACGGAGTGAGAAGGATTTTGAGTGATCGGGGTCTGAACATGCAGGAGGGTGTAAGGCGTGCAAGGAATAGAGTGAATTGGAACGATGTGGTATACCAGGGTCGACGTGCTGTCAATGGATTGAACCAGGGCATGTGAAGCGTCTGGGGTAAACCACGGAAAGTTCTGTGGGGCCTGGATGTGGAAAGGGAGCTGTGGTTTCGGTGCATTATTACATGGCAGCTAGAGACTGAGTGTGAAGGAATGGGGCCTTTGTTGTCTTCCTAGCGCTACCTCGCACACATGAGGGGGAGGGGGATGTTATTTCATGTGTGGCGAGGTGGCAATGGAAGTAAATAAAGGCAGACAGTATGAATTATGTACATGTGTATATATGTATCTGTCTGTGTGTGTGTATATATATATGTATACGTTGAGATGTATAGGTATGTATATTTGTGTGTGTGTGGACATGTATGTATATACATGTGTATGTGGGTGGGTTGGGCCATTCTTTCGTCTGTTTCCTTGCGCTACCTCGCCAACGCGGGAGACAGCGACAAAGCAAAATAAATAAATAAATAAATAAAATATATATATATATATATATATATATATATATATATATATATATATATATATATATATATATATATATATATAACCACAAAAGTTTACCGTAAGTTTGCTCAAGCAAAATGAAGTGTGTTCTTGGGCCGACAGTCGGGTTGGAGGACGGAAGATGGATGCGTCTTGCCTGAAGCAGCCAATTTCCTCAGACTAAAGATTAACATGTTTACAACTTGGGCTTTTGTTAACCCAGGACTGACTCCAAGATACAAACAGAACCTTATATATATATATATATATATATATATATATATATATATATATATATATATATATATATATATATATATATATTTTTTGTCGCTGTCTCCCGCGTTTGCGAGGTAGCGCAAGGAAACAGACGAAAGAAATGGCCCAACCCGCCCCCATACACATGTATATACATACGTCCACACACGCAAATATACATACCTACACAGCTTTCCATGGTTTACCCCAGACGTTTCACATGCCTTGATTCAATCCACTGATAGCACGTCAACCCCGGTATACCACATCGCTCCAATTCACTCTATTCCTTGCCCTCCTTTCACCCTCCTGCATGTTCAGGCCCCGATCACACAAAATCTTTTTCACTCCATCTTTCCACCTCCAATTTGGTCTCCCTCTTCTCCTTGCTCCCTCCACCTCCGACACATATATTCTCTTGGTCAATCTTTCCTCACTCATCCTCTCCATGTGCCCAAACCACTTCAAAACACCCTCTTCTGCTCTCTCAACCACGCTCTTTTTATTTCCACACATCTCTCTTACCCTTACGTTACTCACTCGATCAAACCACCTCACACCACACATTGTCCTCAAACATCTCATTTCCAGCACATCCATCCTCCTGCGCACAACTCTATCCATAGCCCACGCCTCGCAACCATACAACATTGTTGGAACCACTATTCCTTCAAACATACCCATTTTTGCTTTCCGAGATAGTGTTCTCGACTTCCACACATTCTTCAAGGCCCCCAGAATTTTCGCCCCCTCCCCCACCCTATGATCCACTTCCGCTTCCATGGTTCCATCCGCTGCCAGATCCACTCCCAGATATCTAAAACACTTCACTTCCTCCAGTTTTTCTCCATTCAAACTCACCTCACCTGGTGGCTCATTCATGTGAGAAACTGCAGAAGCTGGTGACTGACTTTGGTAAAGTGTGTGAAAGAAGAAAGTTGAGAGTAAACGTGAATAGGAGCAAGGTTATTAGGTACAGTAGGGTTGAGGGTCAAGTCAATTGGGAGGTAAGTTTGAATGGAGAAAAACTGGAGGAAGTAAAGTGTTTTAGATATCTGGGAGTGGATCTGGCAGCGGATGGAACCATGGAAGCGGAAGTGAATCATAGGGTGGGGGAGGGGGCGAAGTATATGTATACGTTGAGATGTTTAGGTATGTATATTTGCGTGTGTGGACGTGTATGTATATATATATATGTGTGTATGTGGATGGGTTGGGCCATTCTTTCGTCTGTTTCCTTGCGCTATCTCGCTAACGTGGGAGACAGCGACAAAGCAAACCAAAAATATATAATGAATAATTAAATAAATAAGTAATATATATATATATATATATATATATATATATATATATATATATATATATATATATATAGTTATATATAGTTATATATATGTACATATTCATACTTGCTGCCTTCATCCCTTCCTATCGCCACCCCGCCACACACGAAATGACACCCCTGGGGAAGCAGGGGCGAAAAGGGGGTTTAAAATATACTTTTTTAAGACAAATATGTCGTGCAATACATGTAATTGGTCGGTAATCCTATATTTCAAGGCTATAAATGCAACCTAATGAACTTTATTCTGAGCTTCAATAGCCTCATTGGAAACTCGTCTAGTGTTTAAAAATTTGCCTATTTATTTTAACGTTCAGACATTAAAAACGTTTACGACTCCTTAACGTTTCCATATTAACGTTCATCCCGTTCTCTACAAATACCTCACCATTAGCGAAGCCTCCTATCTCGCTGCTGGGGGCTATAACGAAGTCTATGACTGGCCAAACTAATGTTTCCAACACAAAGTTTCTTAAATTATTCAAATTCCCTTTTACGTTCCAGGTTCTGTGATTCGTTATGTGTCTTTGATGGCGACGAAGGAAACAATCCTTCATTTGAGGATGAAGGAGCTAGGCTGTTCGGTTTCCTGTGAGGGTTTAAAGACAAGGGAAAATATTTGTTTATTCCCCCTACACGAACGCCACGAGCCACGACCTGGCGTCGTCTCTCACGTGCGTTGCTATGGCAACAGCGTCCCGGGTCCCGCTGCCTGGCGTACGACTATTTCCAAGCTCTTGATGTGTTAACTTCAGTTCTAAGCCATGCGACTAACCCCCATGGTTCCAGATAAGTTTAAAAGCAGACCTTCTACAGCAAGAGTAGAGTTAAGAACGAATCCATCATGTGTATATGACGATTTCTCCTGATTTTCAAGTGGGTCGGGAAGTGTGGAACACTTTTTTCAATCCCACGGAACAACCACTTCACACTCAGTTATCAACGGGACGCCAGGAGGAGAGGTTGTGTGTGTCTCGCGCTCTCGACTCTTCCTGACGTGAACTTTTTTGGGTCACATTTACAAAGTTTCTCCCAACGTAAAACTTCTTTATAATTTATTTTCCTTTGATGACAACTGTGTTGAGTGTGGATGCCGATGGTGTAGGACCGCTAATGACGCTCGTCAAAAGTGGATTTGTCGACGTTTTTTTAAACAGTGGCCTCTTCAACAAGTGGGCTTTTAGTGGTTACTTAATCACCTCGAATTGGTAGTTTGTAGTGCACTTGGAGGATCATGGATGGCCAGTACTCTTGGAGGATACTTCTGTCTCTCTTAGCGGCTCTGAGTAGCAGAAAAGGTAAGTAAATGATAATACGAAATGTAATTCAAAAAGTAATTTTTGTTTTCGCAAACCATTTATATAGTAAAGCTCATTATATATATATATAAATATATATATATATATATATATATATATATATATATATATATATATATATATATATATATATATTCGTAAGTGAGTCCACGGGGAAATGAAACACGATAAGTTCCCAAGTGCACTTTCGTGTAATGATCACATCCTCATCATTATACTTCCGTTGAGAGGAGTGTAAAAAAAATATATATTGAATGAACTTTTATTAAAGTTTTTGATGCAAGATGACGAAGTGCAAACTAGTAGGTTTTAGTGAACATGAGGAGGGCAAGACTAGTTGGAGGTAAACTAGTTTTGGAAAGAGTTTACGTAAACTTCGCTATAGGTGTTCTTCAGTATAGGTAAACTTCAGTATAGATGAACTTCAGTATAGGAATTACATTTGTCAAATATCAGTTTGAATCACTAAATACTTTGCTTCCTTACGCATTTAACGACCCTTGAGCACGACGGTACGACCCTTGAGCACGACGGTACGACCCTTGAGCACGACGGTACGACCCTTGAGCACGATGACACGACCCTTGAGCACGACGGTACGACCCTTGAGCACGACGATTACGACCCTTGAGCACGACGGTACGACCCTTGAGCACGATGACACGACCCTTGAGCACGACGGTACGACCCTTGAGCACGAGGGTACGATCCTTGAGCACGACCGTACGACCCCTGAGCACGACGGTACGACCATTGAGCACGATGGTACGACCCTTGAGCACGAAGGTACGACCTTTGAGCACGATGACACGACCCTTGAGCACGACGATTACGACCCTTGAGCACGAAGGTACGACCCTTGAGCACGATGACACAACCCTTCAGCACGACGGTACGACCCTTGAGCACGACGATTACGACCCTTGAGCACGAAGACACGACCCTTGAGCACGATGACACGACCCTTGAGCACGACGTTACGACCCTTGAGCACGACGATTACGACCGTTGAGCACGAAGGTACGACCTTCAGCACAACGGTACGATCCTTCAGCACGACGATTACGACCCTTGAGCACGACGGTACGACCCTTGAGCACGACGATTACGACCCTTGAGCACGACGATTACGACCCTTGAGCACGACGGTACGACCCTTGAGCACGACGGTACGACCCTTGAGCACGACGGTGCGACCCTTGAGCACGACGGTACGACCCTTGAGCACGACGATTACGACCCTTGAGCACGACGGTACGACCCTTGAGCACGACGATTACGACCCTTGAGCACGACGGTACGACCCTTAGGTATAATGACGTCGTCTTTAGATCGACCCTTAGATGTGAGAACCAAAACCCGGTCAATGGCCCACCCTTTTTCATAAGGGTCAGGTCAAAGGTCAAACCATCATAACTCGAGGATCGTAAGGCCGTGATCTAAGGTCGTAGGTCGTGCTGAGGGGTCGTACCGGCTCGCTCAAGGGTCGTACCTCTGTGATGAAAGGTTTAAGGGAATGTTTTTTTGACACCAGATACGTCAAGTGTGGCTCAAGTGACGGAAGAAGCAAACTGGTTTCTGCATTAAGGAAGTTTTTATATAAGAATCTGTACGATTTGTCGTCCATCCGGGAGTATGTGTATATACCCGGCTAGCAGCGAAGACAGGTGTTCTAGAACATCTGTCTCTCTCTCTCTCTCTCTCTCTCTCTCTCTCTCTCTCTCTCTCTCTCTCTCTCTCTCTCTCTCTCGATAAAACAGATGTTATTAAACTTCTCTCTCTCTCTCTCTCTCTCTCTCTCTCTCTCTCTCTCTCTCTCTCTCTCTCTCTCTCTCGATAAAACAGGAGTTTTAGAACATTCTCTCTCTCTCTCTCTCTCTCTCTCTCTCTCTCTCTCTCTCTCTCGATAAAACATCTCTCTCTCTCTCTATCTCTCTCTCTCTCTCTCTCTCTCTCTCTCTCTCTCTCTCTCTCTCTCTCTCTCGATAAAACAGGTGTTTTAAAACATTCTCTCTCTCTCTCTCTCTCTCTCTCTCTCTCTCTCTCTCTCTCTCTCTCTCTCTCTCTCTCTCTCTCTCTCTCTCTCGACATAAGAAGTGTTTTATAACATCTCTCTCTCTCTCTCTCTCTCTCTCTCTCTCTCTCTCTCTCTCTCTCTCTCTCTCTCGACATAAGAAGTGTTTTAAAAATCTCTCTCTCTCTCTCTCTCTCTCTCTCTCTCTCTCTCTCTCTCTCTCTCTACATAAGAAGTGTTTTAAAACATCTCTCTCTCTCTCTCTCTCTCTCTCTCTCTCTCTCTCTCTCTCTCTCTCTCTCTCTCGATAAAACAGGTGTTTTAAAACATCTCTCTCTCTCTCTCTCTCTCTCTCTCTCTCTCTCTCTCTCTCTCTCTCTCTCTCTCGATAAAACAGGTGTTTTAAAACATCTCTCTCTCTCTCTCTCTCTCTCTCTCTCTCTCTCTCTCTCTCTCTCTCTCTCTCCGAATGTGTATTTTCATATACGAATTTTTTCTCCCTTTTTTTTTTTCGCTCGTGTGACATATTCAGTTCATTACCAAACGTTTAATTAAGGGAAATATTATATCGATTCGACGCGGGACACTCTGGAATATGTAGATCAGCTCTGCGTAGATTGCGGTAGACGCAAAATGGTAGACAGATCTCGTAGACAAGTAGATGTTGTAGAATTCTGATATCTGGATGTGGGTCTGGAATTCAGTGACAGGCAAGAAAGATAGATAGATAAATAGATAGATAGATCGATCGATAGATAGATAAATAGATTGATTGATTGATTGATTGATTAATAAAGAGATAGATAGATAGATAGATAGATAGATTGATGATTTTATACGGTTATAAGAATATTATTATCTTTGAATATCGAGTATATGAATGCCTTAGACATGTTATAGCTGGTTGAATTATTGATAATTTCTTTATGTTAGGCACAAAAAAGAAATGGTTATGCATTGATTGCTTATTACTTGATATGTAATTATGTAATTAAACATACACAAACACACACACACATACATACATACATACATACATACATACATATATATATATATATATATATATATATATATATATATATATATATATATATATATATATATATATATATATATATATTTATTTTATTTATATATATATATATATATATATATATATATATATATATATATATATATATATATATATATATATGTATAAAGGCAGACAGTATGAACTATGTACATGTGTATATATGTATATGTCTGTGTTTGTATATATATATATATATATATATATATATATATATATATATATATATATATTTTTTTTTTTTTTTCTTTTTGCTTTGTCGCTGTCTCCCGCGTTTGCGAGGTAGCGCAAGGAAACAGACGAAAGAAATGGCCCAACCCACCCCCATACACATGTATATACATACGTCCACACACGCAAATATACATACCTACACAGCTTTCCATGGTTTACCCCATACACTTCACATGCCCTGATTCAATCCACTGATAGCACGTCAACCCCGGTATACCACATCGCTCCAATTCACTCTATTCCTTGCCCTCCTTTCACCCTCCTGCATGTTCAGGCCCCGATCACACAAAATCTTTTTCACTCCATCTTTCCACCTCCAATTTGGTCTCCCACTTCTCCTCGTTCCCTCCACCTCCGACACATATATCCTCTTGGTCAATCTTTCGTCACTCATTCTCTCCATGTGCCCAAACCATTTCAAAACACCCTCTTCTGCTCTCTCAACCACGCTCTTTTTATTTCCTCACATCTCTCTTACCCTTACGTTACTTACTCGATGAAACCACCTCACACCACACATTGTCCTCAAACATCTCATTTCCAGCACATCCATCCTCCTGCGCACAACTCTATCCATAGCCCACGCCTCGCAACCATACAACATTGTTGGAACCACTATTCCTTCAAACATACCCATTTTTGCTTTCCGAGATAATGTTCTCGACTTCCACACATTCTTCAAGGCTCCCAGAATTTTCGCCCCCTCCCCCACCCTATGATCCACTTCCGCTTCCATGGTTCCATCCGCTGCCAGATCCACTCCCAGATATCTAAAACACTTCACTTCCTCCAGTTTTTCTCCATTCAAACTCACCTCCCAATTGACTTGACCCTCAACCCTACTGTACCTAATAACCTTGCTCTTATTCACATTTACTCTTAACTTTCTTCTTTCACACACTTTACCAAACTCAGTCACCAGCTTCTGCAGTTTCTCACATGAATCAGCCACCAGCGCTGTATCATCATATATATATATATATATATATATATATATATATATATGATTTTTTCGTATTTAACATAAAGAAATTATCTGTAATCCAGCCAGTTAGAACAGGTCCAAGGCATTCGTATTATCGACATAATTGAAGATAATTATATTTCATATAACTGGAGATTACATTAGTTACAGTTGATATCAACCGTCGTGCTCAAGGGTCGTACCGTCGTGCTCAAGGGTCGTACCGTCGTGTTCAAGGGTCGTAACGTCGTGCTCAAGGGTCGTACCGTCGTGCTCAAGGGTCGTACCGTCGTGCTCAAGGGTCATACCGTCGTGCTCAAGGGTCGTACCGTCGTGCTCAAGGGTCGTACCGTCGTGCTCAAGGGTCGTACCGTCGTGCTCAAGGGTCGTACCGTCGTGCTCAAGGATCGTACCGTCGTGCTCAAGGGTCGTACCGTCGTGCTCATTGATCGTATCGCCACAAATACATTCAGAATACATCCAAAAATACATTCAGAATACAGCCATAAATACATTTAGAATACATCCATAAATACATTTAGAATACATCCACAAATACATTTAGAATACATCCACAAACACATTTAGAATACAACCACTACAGCCATAAATACATTTAGAATACATCTACTAGTGCATTAAGAATACATCTACAAATACGTTTAAAATACAGTCACAAATACATTTGAAATACAGTCATAAATACAGTCACGTTGACCAAGTGAGCATCTTGTATCCGTGATGAAGGCTTCGTTACAGTCATGTAATGTTCTGTACCAAGTTAAGCAGAAAAATTATGTACAAGAATTTTTTCAGATTTCTTCTTTTTTCCCCCTCACCTCTTGGGTAAATGTGTAAACCAGGTTTTCATTTTCTGTTGAAGAGTATCAGAATGCTGTTTTATTAATGGGTTTATGAGATAAACCTTTTTAAGGAAGGTTGAAGGTACAGGGAGAATTGATTAGCACGGGATAGAGTGAATTAGAGGGATGTGGTATACAGGGGGCGACGTACTGTTAGTGGAATGAAACAGAGCATATGATAAAGCAGCCGGTAGTAAACCATGGAAAGTTTTGTGGGGCCTGGGTGTGGAAAGGGAGCTGTGGTTTCGGTGCATTATACACGATAGCTAGAGACCGAGTGTGAACGAATGGGGCCTTTTTTTCGTTTGGTCCTGGCGCTACCTTCCTAACGCAAGAAACGGAGAACAGTTATGAAAGAACGATGTTTAACTCCCTTGAGCACTGACGGTACGACCCTTGAGCACGACGGTACGACCCTTGAGCACAACGGTACGACCCCTGAACACGACGGTACGCTCCTTGAGCACGACGGTACGACCCTTGATCAAGACGGTACGACCTTTGAGAACAACGGTGCGACCCATGAGCACGACTGCGCGACCTCCCGAACACGACGGTACGACCCTTGAGCCCGACGGTGCGACCCTTGAGCACGACGGTACGACCCTTAAGCACGACTGCACGAGCCTTGAGCACGACTGTGCGACCCTTGAGCACGACGGTACGACCCTTGAGCACGAACAAACGCGGGATGTTTGACCTAACCTCTAAGAGGGTCAGGTCAAAGGTGAACGCAAAGAATGTAGATTACGCTGTAGGGAAATGGAACATGCAATTCCAATGATCAAGATTTGAAACATAAACATTAGAACGTTTGGAAATCGGGTGATATTGGAAGTGTGGACACGGGAAAAGATCTATAGAACGATAATATAATCAGTCATGATGTGAACTACTCAAAGAATAGTTTTATGGGCAAACGATAATTTTAGCACCGTATTAAACTATCTCCAGTTGCTGTCGAGGCAAAGATCATTATCAGCACATTGAAAAGACAAGACAAATACTCGAACGATTTTGCTTATCGCCGAATAAACCTCTTCGAAAATGGGAATATGGTCTGCATGTAACTGAATTACTTTCTTTACATATTCGTCGGTAAAATCCCTTTTTTTTTACCAAAGTATCCCCTTGGCTGAAGCTATGGTAGATCAGAATACGTTTTCCATTCTTCCTTTCCTATAGAATTCCTTTGGCAGTATACTCCGTCTGTGATACATGATGCTTCTGTTGCTATATTACTACTGGATAATGTGCTGGAGGGAGCGGTGGGTGGGGGAGGAGCCTTCTGCTTTACTATCCAGTCTCCATCTATAGTGATGGGTGGGGGAGGAGCCTTCTGCTGTACTGTCCTTCTCCATCTATAGTGATGGGTGGGGAGGAGCCTTCTGCTGTACTGTTCCATCTCAACCTCTACAGATTAGGAATTTAATATTGCTATCAGTATTCTTCAGCAGAAAACCTCGCCATGGACCATCAGGTCTTGTGTTATCTGTCCTTCCCATGTACTGTCCTCCAGCAGATAACCTGGTCATGGACCATCAGGTCTTGTGTTATCTGTCCTTCCCATGTACTGTCCTCCAGCAGATAACCTGGTCATGGACCATCAGGTCTTGTGTTATCTGTCCTTCCCATGTACTGTCCTCCTGCAGATAACCTGGTCATGGACCATCAGGTCTTGTGTTATCTGTCCTTCCCATGTACTGTCCTCCAGCAGATAACCTGGTCATGGACCATCAGGTCTTGTGTTATCTGTCCTTCCCATGTACTGTCCTCCAGCAGATAACCTGGTCATGGACCATCAGGTCTTGTGTTATCTGTCCTTCCCATGTACTGTCCTCCAGCAGATAACCTGGTCATGGACCATCAGGTCTTGTGTTATCTGTCCTTCCCATGTACTGTCCTCCAATAGATAACCTGGTCATGGACCATCAGGTCTCCTGTCATCTGGCTCTATCATGTACTCCCATGTACACGTAGTACATGTAGTACATGTAGTACATGTACACCCGTGTGTCTTGTGTGTACTCTCGTAATCGCCATATTCAACCTCGTCTCTCCAAATGGCCCCCTTAAAGCACTCCACCCCCCCCCACAGGTCCTCGCTCTCAGGGGCGCTTAACCCTCCCTCCCCCCCCAGAGAACCGCCCCTACCCCATCACCCCAGAGAGAGAGTGTGTGACTGAGCCCGCAACCAAGCGGGCTCTCGGGGGGGGGGGGGGGGGGGAGGGGGGAATGTGCTACAGGAAATGGTTCCTGGATGGAGTTGGATGGAGCAAGTGCGTAGAACGCAAGGAGGGGGGGGGGGAGGGAGGGGGGGTGGACGAAGAGGGACCATCACAGCTTGTGTGCCCGGCCCTCTGGTGGGGGTCCGGGGGGGAGGGTCACTGGGTTTATTTACTCTATGTTCACCCCTGACACACACACACACACACACACACACACACACACACACACACACACACACACACACACCTCTCTCTATGTATATATATATATATATATATATATATATATATATATATATATATATATATATATTTTTTTTTTTTTTTTTTTTTTTGCTTTGTCGCTGTCTCCCGCGTTTGCGAGGTAGCGCAAGGAAACAGACGAAAGAAATGGCCCAACCCCCCCCATACACATGTATATACATACGTCCACACACGCAAATATACATACCTACACATCTTTCCATGGTTTACCCCAGACGCTTCACATGCCTTGATTCAATCCACTGACAGCACGTCAACCCCGGTATACCACATCGCTCCAATTCACTCTATTCCTTGCCCTCCTTTCACCCTCCTGCATGTTCAGGCCCCGATCACACAAAATCTTTTTCACTCCATCTTTCCACCTCCAATTTGGTCTCCCTCTTCTCCTCGTTCCCTCCACCTCCGACACATATATCCTCTTGGTCAATCTTTCCTCACTCATTCTCTCCATGTGCCCAAACCATTTCAAAACACCCTCTTCTGCTCTCTCAACCACGCTCTTTTTATTTCCACACATCTCTCTTACCCTTACGTTACTTACTCGATCAAACCACCTCACACCACACATTGTCCTCAAACATCTCATTTCCAGCACATCCATCCTCCTGCGCACAACTCTATCCATAGCCCACGCCTCGCAACCATACAACATTGTTGGAACCACTATTCCTTCAAACATACCCATTTTTGCTTTCCGAGATAATGTTCTCGACTTCCACACATTCTTCAAGGCTCCCAGAATTTTCGCCCCCTCCCCCAGCCTATGATCCACTTCCGCTTCCATGGTTCCATCCGCTGCCAGATCCACTCCCAGATATCTAAAACACTTTACTTCCTCCAGTTTTTCTCCATTCAAACTTACCTCCCAATTGACTTGACCCTCAACCCCACTGTACCTAATAACCTTGCTCTTATTCACATTTACTCTTAACTTTCTTCTCTCACACACTTTACCAAACTCAGTCACCAGCTTCTGCAGTTTCTCACATGAATCAGCCACCAGCGCTGTATCATCAGCGAACAACAACTGACTCACTTCCCAAGCTCTCTCATCCCCAACAGACTTCATACTTGTCCCTCTTTCCAAAACTCTTGCATTCACCTCCCTAACAACCCCATCCTTAAACAAATTAAACAACCATGGAGACATCACACACCCCTGCCGCAAACCTACATTCACTGAGAACCAATCACTTTCCTCTCTTCCTACACGTACACATGCCTTACATACTCGATAAAAACTTGCCTCCCACACCATATATTCTTAATACCTTACACAGGTTTGGATGGTATTGCAGTGGAATTTATTAAAAAAGGGGGTGACTGTATTGTTGACTGGTTGGTAAGGTTATTTAATGTATGTATGACTCATGGTGAGGTGCCTGAGGATTGGCGGAATGCGTGCATAGTGCCATTGTACAAAGGCAAAGGGGATAAGAGTGAGTGCTCAAATTACAGAGGTATAAGTTTGTTGAGTATTCCTGGTAAATTATATGGGAGGGTATTGATTGAGAGGGTGAAGGCATGTACAGAGCATCAGATTGGGGAAGAGCAGTGTGGTTTCAGAAGTGGTAGAGGATGTGTGGATCAGGTGTTTGCTTTGAAGAATGTATGTGAGAAATACTTAGAAAAGCAAATGGATTTGTATGTAGCATTTATGGATCTGGAGAAGGCATATGATAGAGTTGATAGAGATGCTCTGTGGAAGGTATTAAGAATATATATATATATATATATATAGGAATAGTGGTTCCAACAATGTTGTATGGTTGCGAGGCGTGGGCTATGGATAGAGATGTGCGCAGGAGGATGGATGTGCTGGAAATGAGATGTTTGAGGACAATGTGTGGTGTTAGGTGGTTTGATCGAGTAAGTAACGTAAGGGTAAGAGAGATGTGTGGAAATAAAAAGAGCGTGGTTGAGAGAGCAGAAGAGGGTGTTTTGAAATGGTTTGGGCACATGGAGAGAATGAGTGAGGAAAGATTGACCAAGAGGATATATGTGTCGGAGGTGGAGGGAACGAGGAGAAGAGGGAGACCAAATTGGAGGTGGAAAGATGGAGTGAAAAAGATTTTGTGTGATCGGGGCCTGAACATGCAGGAGGGTGAAAGGAGGGCAAGGAATAGAGTGAATTGGAGCGATGTGGTATACAGGGGTTGACGTGCTGTCAGTGGATTGAATCAAGGCATGTGAAGCGTCTGGGGTAAACCATGGAAGGCTGTGTAGGTATGTATATTTGCGTGTGTGGACGTATGTACATGTGTATGGGGGGGGGGGTTGGGCCATTTCTTTCGTCTGTTTCCTTGCGCTACCTCGCAAACGCGGGAGACAGCGACAAAGTATGAAAAAAAAAAAAAAATATATATATATATATATTATAATGATAAGACAGTAAAGGAATATAGTAACGTAACAATAGTGTCTGTGTAAGATCGGGGTCTAACTTCATACACCAATACAATTTTCCTTAACACTTGATCTGTAATAATACAACGTCCAGACCTCAAATTGCTCGGTAGACTATTACGCTATTGTATCTTATTGTATTTCATTGTATTTTTATTTAGTTACTTATTCCATGCTTGCTTTAAGGAAAGCATGGGGGGGGGATGTGTCTGGGGTGGGGTTGGGGAGGGGTTTGTGTAGGTGGGGGGTGTTCGTTCCCCTGTTTAAGGGGATGGGTTCGTGGTAGTGTCTGGGGGAAAGGGATTTGTCTCAGAGTCTGGGGGATGTGGTCAGTGCCAGTATCTGGGGGGATGTGTCCGGGGAGTATCTGGGGGATGTGTCCGTGCCAGTGAGTGGGGGATGTGTCCGGGGAGTATCTGCGGGATGTGTCCGTGCCAGTATCTGGGGGGATGTGTCCGGGGAGTATCTGGGGGGATGTGTCCGTCCCAATGTCTGGGGGGATGTGTCCGTCCCGGTAATATCTGGGGGGGATGACGTCCGTCCCAGTGTCTGGGGGGATGATGTGTCCATCCTTCTATCATGGCAAGGGTCCTCCCCAGAATCTGGGGGAAGGTGGGAGACCCATATTACTGGCTACACGTCTCCCACCCATATTCTCCCCCCCACTCCCCATTTTCAAATGGGTGAGCGCATGGGGGGCCCAGCCAACCAACCTCCCCTTTCCCCCAATTTCCCCTCAATTTACATCAGCGGGATTCGAACCGATTGCCCTTATAATGTCGGGTTTAACAGGTCAGCAAACGCGACCACTCAGCCATCGCATTGTTTACACTGAATTGCAACTCTAAATAGACTCATAATTTGCCTCATAATCTCTGACTCACAGATGTCTCATGTTCTTTTTTTTGGGGGGGAAGGGGAGCTCATAAAGGCTCATAATAACGTTTAACTCATATAAACTGACCCTAATGTTTTTAGCTCATGAATAAACATGCCCCTTTTACCGTGATGGTGGGGGGGTGGGGGGGTGAAGGGGGGGGTACTCGTGGACGATAAATAAATTATATTTATTTCTAGCCGAGCATCAGTCCTTTATTCTTTATGTATCATATATCGTCGGTGATAAAAAGCTATTTCTCTCTCTCTCTCTCTCTCTCTCTCTCTCTCTCTCTCTCTCTCTCTCTCTCTCTCTCTCTCTCTCTCTGAACGATACGACCCTTGAGCACGACGGTACGACCCCTTGAGCACGACGGTACGACCCTTGAGCACGACGGTACGATCCTTGAGCACGACGGTACGACCCTTGAGCACGACGGTGCGATCCTTGAGCACGACGGTACGACCCCTTCAGCACGACGATACGACCCTTGAGCACGACGGTACGACCCTTGAGCACGACGGTACGATCCTTGAGCACGACGGTACGATCCTTGAGCACGACGGTACGACCCTTGATCACGACGGTACGACCCTTGAGCACGACGGTACGACCCCTTAAGCACGATGGTACGATCCTTGAGCACGACGGTACGATCCTTGAGCACGACGGTACGACCCTTGATCACGACGGTACGACCCTTAAGCACGACGGTACGACACTTGAGCACGACGGTACGATCCTTGAGCACGACGGTACGACGCTTGAGCACGACGGTACGACCCCTTGAGCACGACGGTACGACTCTTGAGCACGACGGTACGATCCTTGAGCACGACGGTACGACCCTTGAGCACGACGGTACGACCCTTGAGCACGACGGTACGACCCTTGAGCACGACGGTGCGATCCTTGAGCACGACGGTACGACCCCTTGAGCACGACGATACGACCCTTCAGCACGACGGTACGACCCTTGAGCACGACGGTACGAACCTTGAGCACGACGGTACGACCCTTGAGCACGACGGTACGACCCTTGAGCACGACGATACGACCTTTGAAGACAACGACATGACCCTTGAGCACGAAGGTACGACCCTAGTGGAAAACGGCTCGGCATTTGACCTGTACCTTAAGGATCAGGTCAAAAGGTCAAGGGTCGTACCTCGGTCGTACCTAAAGTCGTACCTTGTACGCTAAGGATATTCTACAATTTAATCACACACAACCATGATATTTTTCTTTTTTGAATCATATCTTTTTTACTATTTTCAACTGAAATGAACACCGACAATGCGTTTAAGAAGAAATATTCGTATTAAAGAGAATTCTTTCTTTTTTTGGGGTGTTGATTCCTTCTAAGGTCAGGCCAGCGCGCTGCCTCACCACACTTGACCAGAAGACGAAGGTGAGATGCAATTAAGAATGGGATTACACACCCGGCTTTCTGATTCCAATCTTGCCTATCTGGATTGATTCTCTTTTTTGATCTCGATTGAAAGCCTCTATATATATATATATATATATATATATATATATATATATATATATATATATATATATATATATATATATATATTGCGATGCTGTTTTCCAGTGGGGCGGGGTGGTAGCGGCTAGAATAGATGAAGGCATGTATTATAATGATGATATATATATATATATATATATATATATATATATATATATATATATATATGTATATATACACACACGTTTGGATTAATCTCTGATCATAAACATTAATCCCTCGTCTTGTTCAATCTCCAATATCCGTTTAGATTAATCTTCGATCTAAGCTTTAAGCATTAGCTTCTTTGTCCTCGAAGCTTTCCTCAGTGTTCTGTGTCTGGATGAAGCTTGCGTCACCATCAGCTTAGCTTTATCTTCCTTAAAGCGTTTTTTCTTTGTTATATGACTGATTAATCCATGATTTTAATCTCTTATGATTAATCCATAATCTTAATCACTTATGATTAATCCATGACTTTAAGCTTTCTGATCTTATGATTAATCCGTAGCTGTGAGCTTTTAGTCCATTATTCACATCACCAAATAGTCCCATTTACTCTGTATTACTCATTTCTTTCACATATTAATCTTTCCCTTTTGCACTCAAATAGTTTTCTTCTTTCATTTAATCCATTTTTTCTTTTTTGATTCTTTTTTCTTTCATTTCATTCTATTTTCTTTCATTTCCGTTTTTCTCTAATATCATTTTTTTCATTTCATTCTTCTTTTTTTCATTTCATTCCTTTGTCTCTTATTTCATTCTTTTCTTTCAATTTATTTTTTTCTTTCATTTCATCCCTTGTCTTTCATTTCATTCTTTTTTCATTAATTTTTTCATTTCTTTTATCTCTCATTTCATTCTTCTTTCTTTCATTTCATTCTTTTTTCTTTCATACCATTCTTTTTTCATTGTTTCCATTTCTTTTTCCTTTCATTTCATTCTTTTTTCTTTCATTTCATTCTTTTTTCATTCTTTCCATTTCTTTTTCCTTTCATTTCATTCTTTCTTCTTTCATTTCATTCTTTTTTCATTCTTTCCATTTCTTTTTCCTTTCATTTCATTCTTTTTTCTTTCATTTCATTCTTTTTTCATTCTTTCCATTTCTTTTTCCTTTCATTTCATTCTTTTTTCTTTCATTTCATTCTTTTTTCATTCTTTCCATTTCTTTTTCCTTTCATTTCATTCTTTTTCTTTCATTTCATTCTTTTTTCATTCTTTCCATTTCTTTTTCCTTTCATTTCATTCTTTTTTCTTTCATTTCATTCTTTTTTCATTCTTTCCATTTCTTTTTTCTTTCATTTCATTCTTTTTTCTTTCATTTCATTCTTTTTTCTTTCATTTCATTCTTTTTCCTTCCTATGATACGTCTTTCATTATCCTCCTTTATTTGTTCTTGTTTGAAATTACATTTAAATGTCTTCTTTCCTATTGATAAAAATTCCTTTTTAAGAATTCTTTTCTTTCTCTTTGTATCTTATTTTCCAATTTTCTCTTATTCCCAATTTCTTTCTTATTTGCCCCCTATTTTCATTTTGATTTCCCCATAGTTTCCTCCCATTTTCATCCCAGTTTCATTTTCTTACCAATCATTCCCCATTTTCCCTCTGCTTTCTTTCCGATCACCTCTATTTTCCCCATTTTCCCCCTGCTTTCTTTCTAATCACCCTATTTTTTCCATTTTCCCCACTGCTTTCTTTGCGATCACCCTCATTTTTCCCTATTTTCTCCCATGATTTCTTTCAATCACCCCTATTTGTCTCATTTTTTTAACCCAATTCTTCTCACCTCATTTTCTCCTATTTGCATCCAATTATTTACCAATAAAGTATGCAAAACCTGCAGCTATTTGGTTATTTTGTGTCTTATTATGATTTTTGAGACTTATTAAGTGATTGTATTTTGCTATGTTCCCAGTATGTGAATCGCTGCACAGTGTGTGTGATGACATGGCATTATGAGGGGGTTGTAATGTAATAGACTTTGGCGTAATAGGTTACGATTTCATAAAGTGTGGCGTTGTGGTTTGTGACCAAATAACTCTTGGTTTGATAGTTTGAGACGAAATAGGTATTGGTTTAATAGGTTGTGACGAAATAGGTTATGGTTTAATAGGTTGTATCGAAATAGGTCATGGTTTAATAGGTTGTAACGAAATAGGTTATGTTAATAGGTTGTAACGAAATAGTTTATGGTTTAATAGGTTGTAACGAAATAGGTTAGGGTTTAATAGGGTGTAACGAAATAGGCTAGGGTTCATTAGTTTGTAACGAAATAGATTAGGGTTTATTAGTTTGTAATGAAATAGGTTAGGGTTTAATAGGTTGTACCGAAATAGGTTAGGGTTTAATAGGCTGTAACGAAATAGGTTATGGTTTAATAGGTTGTGACGAAATAGGTTATGGTTTAATAGGTTGTGACGAAATAGTTTATGGTTTAATAGGTTGTAACGAAATAGTTTATGGTTTAATAGGTTGTGACGAAATAGGGTATCGCCGTGGTAAAACGTGACGTTCATTTATGAGTAGAAACTCACATTTTATTCATGAGGGAGACATTATATAGCTTATGAGTAACACATGAGACATATGAAAAATATAAAAATGAAACGATTCACAGTGAAACAGTACGATGGCTGAGTGGTTCGTTCGCTCAGCTGTTCAACCCGACGTTATGAGGACAGTCGGTTCGAACCCCGCTGTAACTTAAGGGGAAATTGGGGTTGGGTAGCTGGTTCTTCACGTCCTCGCCCAATTACAAATAGGTTCCTGGTTCATGTAAATGGGGGGAGGGGAGGGAAGAGCGTGGGGAGTGATGTGTAGTCAGAAATAGGGCTCTCCCAACTGCCCCCAGATACTGGGGAGGCCCCTTGCCATAGTACGAGGACAGATGCATCCCTCCCCCAGACACTGGGGTAGACAAAGACCCCCCGCCCCCCCCAGACAAAGGGACAGACCCTCCTCCCTAGAGTTTACAACCCCAGCCCCTCCTCTTCCCAACCTCCCCCAGATACTGGGGAGGACCCATCCCTCCCCCAGACAATGGGATGGGCATAGAATCCCCCCAGACAAAGGGACAGACCCTCCTCCCTAGAGTTTACAACCCCAGCCCCTCCTCTTCCCAACCTCCCCCAGATACTGGGGAGGACCCATCCCTCCCCCAGACACTGGGATGGGCATAGAATCCCCCCAGAAACAGGGACAGATCCTCCTTCCTAGAGTTTACAACGCTAGACCCTCCTCTCCCCCATACCCCCCAGATACTGGGGAAGAGGACCTTTGCCGTGATACGAGGACAGACCCATCCCTCCCCCAGATACAGGGACGAACAAATACCCTCCCCCAGACACAGGGACAGACCCTACTCCCTAGAGACTGGGACAAAAAAATCCCATTCCCCCCAGATAATAGGACGGACCTCATCCCCCCAGATACTGGGGTGGACCCCAGCCGACCTCCGGTCTTTTAGAAACTAGGACGAACCCGACTTCCCCTGAAAGGCGCTGGGACGGACCCCAACCCCAGACTCTGGGGTCCACCATTCTTTATGATAGATAGGCAGTCTCTCTCTCTCTCTCTCTCTCTCTCTCTCTCTCTCTCTCTCTCTCTCTCTGTCTGTCTGTCTGTCTCTCTCTCTCTCTCTCTCTCTCTCTCTCTCTCTCTCTCTCTGGGGGTTTAAACTTGGCGTAATGTGAATTGAGCGCAGTACATTAACCTGAACTAGATAGATAGAGAGAGAGAGAGAGAGAGAGAGAGAGAGAGAGAGAGAGAGAGAGAGAGAGAGAGAGAGAGTGAGTGTTACCGTACTCCTCCTTGGCGAGGCTGCATCTTCTTCATGTGAGGCAAGTGAGTACAGTGGCCTCACATGAACGTCTCGCTTCAGTGGAGTCCATGTCGTTCACTGCTACTGAACGTAGCGCATATATATATATATATATATATATATATATATATATATATATATATATATATATATATATATATATATATATATATATATATTTCTTTTTTTTTTATTTTTGCTTTGTCGCTGTGTCCCGCGTTTGCGAGGTAGCGCAAGGAAACAGACGAAAGAAATGGCGCAACCCACACCCACCCCCATACACATGTATATACATACACGTATATATATATATATATATATATATATATATATATATATATATATATATATATATATATATATATATATATAGCGACGGGAATGGATGAAGGCAGCAAGTATGGATTATGTACATGTATATGTACGTATATGTCTGTGTATGTATATGTATGTATACATTAAAATATGTAGGTATGTATATGTGCGTGTGTGGACGTGTATGTATATACATGTGTATGTGGGTGGGTTGGGCCAAATTCTTTCGTGTGTTTCCTAGCGCTACCTCGCTAACGCGGGAGACAGCGACCAAGTATAAAAGGGAGACAGCGACCAAGTATGATAAATGAATAAATATATATACATATATATATATATATATATATATATATATATATATATATATATATATATTTCCCCTCCTCCTGCTCCTTCTTTACCCTGGTTGTTGGGGTCACACAACCTAACCACTGGTTAGTCTATTTTGCTTGGCACACGAAGGGTTGTTTGCTCAGCTAACAATATTATCGCCGCTGTAAGGGCTGAACCACTGGTTCACCCATGTTGACCCAAGTGCCTTGTGTATCTTGGCTGCATATTATCCACGGGGGAGGGGGGGGTTAGAGAGAGAGAGAGAGAGAGAGAGAGAGAGAGAGAGAGAGAGAGAGAGAGAGAGAGAGAGAGAGAGAGAGAGAGAGAGAGAGAGAGAGAGACAGACAGACAGACAGAGAGAGAGAGAGAGAGAGAGAGAGAGAGAGAGAGAGAGACGAGAGAGAGAGAGAGAGAGAGAGAGAGAGAGAGAGAGAGAGAGAGAGAGAGAGAGAGACAGACAGACAGACAGACAGACGAGAGAGAGAGAGAGAGAGAGAGAGAGAGAGAGAGAGAGAGAGAGAGAGAGAGATGTGTGTATATGTATTTTGAGTACATATAAAAAGGGGCGGCGTGTATGTTCTATGTACATGAGCGTACATATTACACCCATTTGATACTGTTTTCTTGCGTATGTAAACGTCACATGTAATATGTACATATCAGGGTACATGTGTACACCGTCGGACACATGTACGCATCAGAGCACATGTGTACCACCTTCGTACACATGTACGCATCAGAGCACATGTGTACCACCTTCATACACATGTACGCATCAGAGCACATGTGTACCACCTTCGTACACATGTACGCATCAGAGCACATGTGTACCACCTTCGTACACATGTATGCATCAGAGCACATGTGTACCACCTTCATACACATGTACGCATCAGAGAACATGTGTACCACCTTCGTACACATGTACGCATCAGAGAACATGTGTACCACCTTCGTACACATGTACGCATCAGAGCACATGTGTACATAAGTGGCCACTCCCTCTGATAACACCCTTCTGTTATGACTTATTAATGTGTTGGTTGCGCCTCTCTTCCCCACTTCGTCTAATTACGCTTATGTGGATGTGCGAACTACCGAGGACGACCATTAGCAGGGCATGAAATCGACCCGGTAATTAAGGACGCTTGTTGCCTCGTTAATGTATTAAACAGCCACAGTTGGGGTCGGGGAGTACATGGGAAGGACAGATAACACAAGACCTGATGGTCCATGACCAGGTTATCTGCTGGAGGACAGTACATGGGAAGGACAGATAACACAAGACCTGATGGTCTATGACCAGGTTATCTGCTGAAGGACAGTACATGGGAAGGACAGATAACACAAGACCTGATGGTCCATGACCAGGTTATCTGCTGAAGGACAGTACATGGGAAGGACAGATAACACAAGACCTGATGGTCTATGACCAAGTTATCTGCTGGAGGACAGTACATGGGAAGGACAGATAACACAAGACCTGATGGTCCATGACCAAGTTATCTGCTGGAGGACAGTACATGGGAAGGACAGATAACACAAGTCCTGATGGTCCATGACCAGGTTATCTGCTGGAGGACAGTACATGGGAAGGACAGATAACACAAGACCTGATGGTCTATGACCAGGTTATCTGCTGGAGAACAGTACATGGGATGGACAGATAACACAAGACCTGATGGTCTATGACCAGGTTATCTACTTTTATAACCTAAGTTGTGGTGGAAACAGAATTGCAAAGGGAAGACATCTCCCTACATTCCACCTCTCCCTCCGGCTCAACTGCCGACACGAGAAAAATAAAATGAGACGCAAAATTGTGTAGTCTGGGGGAAGTATGCTACCCTAGAAAATTTTTAGGAAAGTATGAGTGAGGGGAAAAGTTTCCAAAGTCTTATAAAAAGCTGAGCTGGGATGAGCTGTGAACAGTATAGTTTGAGAACAGTTCTCCAAGCTGATAACGGATATTATTGAAGTATCTGTCTGGTCTTAATTGGAAGATTGGGATAATTGTTACATTCAATAAATTTTTTTTACATATTTTTTGGTTAGGTTAACTAAAACGGCATCTTAATTAAATGTCCTAGCCAAGGCTATTTCATGGATTGAACCAGGCCATGTGAAGCGTCTGGGGTAAACCATTGAACGTTTTGTGGGGCCTGGATTTGGAAAGGGAGCTGTGGTTTCGGTGCATTATACATGACAGCTAGAGACTGAGTGTGAACGAATGTGGCCTTTTTTTTTCTGTTTTCCTGGCGCTACCTCGCTGAAGCGGGGGGTGGCGATGCTGTTTCCTGTGGGGCGAATTCTCAGTCTCAAACGATCATTCCCTTTTTTTTTTGTATGATGTCAAAATCACTTATCAGTATTTTGAAAACTTCTATCAATTATCCTCCGATTTTTTCCCCAAGAGAATAAACTTTAGGTTTAAGTGTCTTTCGATCACAATGTTTGTTGCTGATTAAAGGGAAGAATATTCCTTTTTTTTTTTTTATGTCATTTTTAAGGTTATTTGTTGGGGGGAAAGTATGTTGGGGGGGGGGGCAGATTATCAAATTTTGATTATCGTAATAGACAGGAATGTATATATATATATATTTTCTTTATTATATTTGTCGCTGTCTCCCTCGTTAGCGAGGTAGCGCAAGGAAATAGACGAAAGAATTGCCCAACCCACCCACAGACACTTGTATATACATAAAAGCCCACACACGCACATACACATGCCTATACATTTCAACGTATACATACATATACATACACAGACATACACACACATACGTACACATTCACACTTGCTGCCCTCATCCATTTACGTCGCCACCACGCCACACATGAAACAGCACCCCCTTCCTCCCCGCGCGCACGCGAGGTAGCGCTAGGAAAAGACAACAAAAGCCACATTTCTTTACACTCAGTCTCTATCTGTCATGTATAATGCACCGAAGCCACAGCTCCCTTTCCACAACTAGGCCCCACAAAACTTTCCATGGTTTAACCCCAGACGCTTCACATGCCCTGATTCAATCCATTGACAGCACGTTGACCCTAGTATACCACATCGTTCCAATTCACTCTATTCCTTGCACACTTTTCACCCTCCTGCATGTTCAGGCCCCGATCGCTCAAAATCTTTTTCACTCCATCCTTCCACCTTCAATTTGGTCTCCCACTTCTCCTCGTGGATGTGTTGGAAATGAGATGTTTGAGGACAATATGTGGTGTGAGGTGGTTTGATCAAGTAAGTAATGAAAGGGTAAGAGAGATGTGTGGTGATGAAAAGAGTGTGGTTGAGAGAGCAGAAGAGGGTGTCTTGAAATGGTTTGGTCACATGGAGAGGATGAGTGAGGAAAGATTGACAAAGAGGATACATGTGTCAGAGGTGAGTATATATATATATATATATATATATATATATATATATATATATATATATATATATATATATATATATATATACAGCTTAAATTGGTTATATTCCTATTTAAGAAAACATTGCCGATTTTTCCTTCCTAGGAGGGTCGAGCCCTTACCCATTTCCAGAGCCAATGGGTATCTGGGGTGGTATGTAAGGGGGTGTGGGGGGCAGACTCCAGCCCTTGATGATGCTAAAGGGTGTGACAATGGGACGAGAGCCTGGCTCTATAGAGTTTTTTATGGGGTGAGCAAAAGGGGGATAGAGCTCACCCCTATGTGATGCTAAGGGGTGGGTTTAGGGGGGGTACAGAGCGCACATCTTCATGATGCTAAAGGGATATAGTAAAGGGGGGACAGAGCCCACCCCTTAATGACCCTAAGGGGAGGATTAAGGGGGACAGGGCCCACATCTTAAAGAGTGTGTAAGAGCAGTTTAAACGACATGTTTTACGTGAGCGATTTAAAACAACACCTTTTGTTAGTACGCGCTGTTCAAACAAAGCCCTTCTTACAGATCAAACAACGCCTTTGTTAGTGAGTAGTTCAAACAATGCCTTTGTTTGTGAGCGGTGTCTTATGTTCACGGCCCTGTTCAAAGAAAGGCCTTGTTAGAAGGCAGTTTTTTGTGGTTAAATGATTTTGTTAGAACCGTCTCATTCCTGTGATTCCCCGTGTACAGCCGCTTTTGGCCTACACAGGCCTGGAACTGATCTATATAATCATATATACAAGGGCCCCCTACTATATATATATATATATATATATATATATATATATATATATATATATATATATATATATATATTTTTTTTTTTTTTTTTTTTATACTTTGTCGCTGTCTCCCGCGTCTGCGAGGTAGCGCAAGGAAACAGACGAAAGAAATGGCCCAACCCTCCCCATACACATGTACATACACACGTCCACACACGCAAATATACATACCTACACAGCTTTCCATGGTTTACCCCGGACGCTTCACATGCCTTGATTCAATCCACTGACAGCACGTCAACCCCTGTATACCACATCGCTCCAATTCACTCTATTCCTTGCCCTCCTTTCACCCTCCTGCATGTTCAGGCCCCGATCACACAAAATCCTTTTCACTCCATCTCTCCACCTCCAATTTGGTCTCCCTCTTCTCCTCGTTCCCTCCACCTCCGACACATATATCCTCTTGGTCAATCTTTCCTCACTCATTCTCTCCATTTGCCCAAACCATTTCAAAACACCCTCTTCTGCTCTCTCAACCACGCTCTTTTTATTTCCACACATCTCTCTTACCCTTACGTTACTTACTCGATCAAACCACCTCACACCACACATTGTCCTCAAACATCACATTTCCAGCACATCCATCCTCCTGCGCACAACTCTATCCATAGCCCACGCCTCGCAACCATACAACATTGTTGGAACTACTATTCCTTCAAACATACCCATTTTTGCTTTCCGGGATAATGTTCTCGACTTCCACACATTCTTCAAGGCTCCCAAAATTTTCGCCCCCTCCCCCACCCTATGATCCACTTCCGCTCCCATGGTTCCATCCGCTGACAGATCCACTCCCAGATATCTAAAACACTTCACTTCCTCCAGTTTTTCTCCATTCAAACTCACCTCCCAATTGACTTGACCCTCAACCCTACTGTACCTAATAACCTTGCTCTTATTCACATTTACTCTTAACTTTCTTCTTCCACACACTTTACCAAACTCCGTCACCAGCTTCTGCAGTTTCTCACATGAATCCGCCACCAGCGCTGTATCATCAGCGAACAACAACTGACTCACTTCCCAAGCTCTCTCATCCCCAACAGACCTCATACTTGCCCCTCTTTCCAAGACTCTTGCATTTACCTCCCTAACAACCCCATCCATAAACAAATTAAACAACCATGGAGACATCACACACCCCTGCCGCAAACCTACATTCACTGAGAACCAATCACTTTCCTCTCTTCCTACACGTACACATGCCTTACATCCTCGATAAAAACTTTTCACTGCTTCTAACAACTTGCCTCCCACACCATATATTCTTAATACCTTCCACAGAGCATCTCTATCAACTCTATCATATGCCTTCTCCAGATCCATAAATGCTACATACGAATCCATTTGCTTTTCTAAGTATTTCTCACATACATTCTTCAAAGCAAACACCTGATCCACACATCCTCTCCCACTTCTGAAACCACACTGCTCTTCCCCAATCTGATGCTCTGTACATGCCTTCACCCTCTCAATCAATACCCTCCCATATAATTTACCAGGAATACTCAACAAACTTATACCTCTGTAATTTGAGCACTCACTCTTATCCCCTTTGCCTTTGTACAATGGCACTATGCACGCATTCCGCCAATCCTCAGGCACCTCACCATGAGTCATACATACATTAAATAACCTTACCAACCAGTCAACAATACAGTCACCCCCTTTTTTTTATAAATTCCACTGCAATACCATCCAAACCTGCTGCCTTGCCGGCTTTCATCTTCCGCAAAGCTTTTACTACCTCTTCTCTGTTTACCAAATCATTTTCCCTAACCCTCTCACTTTGCACACCACCTCGACCCAAACACCCTATATCTGCCACTCTGTCATCAGACACATTCAACAAACCTTCAAAATACTCATTCCATCTCCTTCTCACATCACCACTACTTGTTATCACCTCCCCATTTACGCCCTTCACTGAAGTTCCCATTTGCTCCCTTGTCTTACGCACCCTATTTACCTCCTTCCAGAACATCTTTTTATTCTCCCTAAAATTTACTGATAGTCTCTCACCCCAACTCTCATTTGCCCTTTTTTTCACCTCTTGCACCTTTCTCTTGACCTCCTGTCTCTTTCTTTTATACTTCTCCCACTCAATTGCATTTTTTCCCTGCAAAAATCGTCCAAATGCCTCTCTCTTCTCTTTCACTAATACTCTTACTTCTTCATCCCACCACTCACTACCCTTTCTAAACAGCCCACCTCCCACTCTTCTCATGCCACAAGCATCTTTTGCGCAATCCATCACTGATTCCCTAAATACATCCCATTCCTCCCCCACTCCCCTTACTTCCATTGTTCTCACCTTTTTCCATTCTGTACACAGTCTCTCCTGATACTTCTTCACACAGGTCTCCTTCCCAAGCTCACTTACTCTCACCACCTTCTTCACCCCAACATTCACTCTTCTTTTCTGAAAACCCATACTAATCTTCACCTTAGCCTCCACAAGATAATGATCAGACATCCCTCCAGTTGCACCTCTCAGCACATTGACATCCAAAAGTCTCTCTTTCGCACGCCTGTCAATTAACACGTAATCCAATAACGCTCTCTGGCCATCTCTCCTACTTACATAAGTATACTTATGTATATCTCGCTTTTTAAACCAGGTATTCCCAATCATCAGTCCTTTTTCAGCACATAAATCTACAAGCTCTTCACCATTTCCATTTACAACACTGAACACCCCATGCATACCAATTATTCCCTCAACTGCCACATTACTCACCTTTGCATTCAAATCACCCATCACTATAACCCGGTCTCGTGCATCAAAACCGCTAACACACTCATTTAGCTGCTCCCAAAACACTTGCCTCTCATGATCTTTCTTCTCATGCCCAGGTGCATATGCACCAATAATCACCCACCTCTCTCCATCAACTTTCAATTTTACCCATATTAATCGGGAATTTATTTTCTTACATTCTATCACATACTCCCACAACTCCTGTTTTAGGAGTATTGCTACTCCTTCCCTTGCTCTTGTCCTCTCACTAACCCCTGACTTCACTCCCCAGACATTTCCAAACCACTCTTCCCCTTTACCCTTGAGCTTCGTTTCACTCAGAGCCAAAACATCCAGGTTCCTTTCCTCAAACATACTACCTATCTCTCCTTTTTTCACATCTTGGTTACATCCACACACATTTAGGCACCCCACTCTGAGCCTTCGAGGAGGATGAGCACTCCCCGCGTGACTCCTTCTTCTGTTTCCCATTTATATATATATATATATATATATATATATATATATATATATATATATATATATATATATATATATATTGGAGACGATCACAATTGAGCGCGTGATCAAATATGTTCTTATGAGTCCACGTGGGAAATGAAACAGAACGATAAGTTCCCAAGTGCACTTTCGTGTCATAATCACATCATCAGGGGAGACACAAGAGAGAAATATAACTTGGGAACTTATTGTGTTTCATTTCCCCGTGGACTCGTAGGAATATGTGTGTGTATATATATATATATATATATATATATATATATATATATATATATATATATATATTATTTTATTTTTATTATTATACTTTGTCGCTGTCTCCCGCGTTTGCGAGGTAGCGCAAGGAAACAGACGAAAGAAATGGCCCAACCCCCCCCCCCCCATACACATGTATATACATACATCCACACACGCAAATATACATACCTACACAGCTTTCCATGGTTTACACCAGACGCTTCACATGCCTTGATTCAATCCACTGACAGCACGTCAACCCCGGTATACCACATCGCTCCAATTCACTCTATTCCTTGCCCTCCTTTCACCCTCCTGCATATTCAGGCCCCGATCACACAAAATCTTTTTCACTCCATCTTTCCACCTCCAATTTGGTCTCCCTCTTCTCCTCGTTCCCTCCACCTCCGACACATATATCCTCTTGGTCAATCTTTCCTCATATATATATATATATATATATATATATATATATATATATATATATATATATCCCTATTTCTCGACTTAAACATCAGTTCCAATGACACTGAAATAAAAATCCTTTTCAAATGTCCACCTTGTAAAATATCGACATGAATATAATATTTTTCAGTCTATCCCCAAAAACTACACTAAAAATGAAATAGGCACATTTAATGGTGTTAAATAATAGGCACAATTAATGGTGTTTAATCCCTCTTAGCAAAATATAGGAACTGGTTTCTTTTTTTGCGGTGTGCTCGAGTATGGAGCCTTGGTACGCGAATTAAGGGGGGGTGGGGGAGGGGGTCGCGGGGGGGTGGTATTGAGGGGGGAGAGGAGTTTGGAGTCCTACAGTGTGATAGGAGTCTATACAGCGACGCGATGGAATCCCACTAGAATTCAACCGTCGATCTATCTCCTTTCACAGCAGCGAACTCAAACGAAAACACACACACACACACACACACACACACACACACACACACACACACACACACACACACACAGTCTCTCGCTGAAATATATTAGCCACCCGTCGTTTCCGTTTTCTGTTGCACTGAAATTCAGGCTAAAGGTGGGGTGTGGGGGGGTGTGTTTTGGCTCGTTTGTACTGAGGTGGAAATGCATTTGTGCTTGACGTGTCTTCATTGCTTGCTGGAGAACCTTATATTGAAATTGAAATTGCAAAATTCCCAGCGCTCTTTCTCAGCTATTTTCTCTCTCTCTCTCTCTCTCTCTCTCTCTCTCTCTCTCTCTCTCTCTCTCTCTCTCTCTCTCTCTCTCTCTCTCACAGAAAGCTACTTGATCTCTTAAGGTCAAACAACCTTTGATCAAGGCCTGATAATGGGGTCGACTGCGCCGGATCACCACAGCTTTCACAGCGCGTGACACGTGATCAGTAGAGATGTATATATATATATATTCCTATGAGTCCACGGGGAAATGAAACAAGATAAGTTCCCAGGTGCACTTTCGTGTAATAATCACATCATCAGGTGAGACAACAAGAGAGAGAAATATAACAGTCGGTTGATATACAACGAAGAGACGAAGCTAGGACGCCATTTGGTAAACATGTGATTGTCCAAGACAATCGCATGTTTACCAAATGGCCTCCTAGCTACGTCTCTTCATTGTATATCAACTGACTGTTATATTTCTCTCTTGTGTCTCCCCTGATGATATGATTATTACACGAAAGTGCACTTTCAGTGTTTAGATTAATTTCCATTTCTTCATTCTTTCCTTATTTGCTCGTTATGTTCGTCCATTTGCGAGTTTCTGTGTTCTCTCTTCCATCGTTCGGAACAAAATTGGAAATATAATTATCCTTTTTTTCTGTCCCATCTTCATCATCATCATCATTATTCTTCGTCCCATCATCATTCATCATCATCATCATCATCATCATCATCATCTGTTCTTATATCTTACCCTCTCTCTGTTGTTTTGCCCCTCTGATCCGTTCCTCGTTCCTTAGCCCGGGCTCTCTCTCTCTCTCTCTCTCTCTCTCTCTCTCTCTCTCTCTCTCTCTCTCTCTCTCTCTCTCTCTCTCTCCGTCCCCCATAAAACACAGCTGAGTATCCTCTCTGGGCTGAGGGAGGTTCGCCCCTCGCATCCTGCCCCCTGAGAGATGATGGCGGTAGATGTTATCTGGTGAAGTATTCCGCTTCCAGCTGTTTCCGTAATTCCAGGCCAGACTCCAGAAAGTAAGTGGGGAAAAGGGGGGGAAGGGGGGGATAGGAAGGGAGGGAGAGGCCACTAATTTTCCAGAGGGCTGTGGAACGAAGTCGTGCTATCATTGTTTTTGTTGTGAGAGGAACGTATCTGGAAAGGGTCTTTGAGGGCCATCCCTTCTTCTTTTTCTTCTGGTTCCAGGAGGGTAAAAACAAGAGCTCCTGGAAGGGTGTTTTAAGGACCCCTTCTTCTTCTGGTTCCAGCAGAGCCGCTGGAAGGGTCTTTGAAGGCCCCCTTCTTCTTCTGGTTCCAGGGGGGTAAAAGCAAGAACCGGTGGAAGGGTCTTTGAGGGTCCCCTTCTTCTTCTGGTTCCAGGAGGGTAAAAGCAAGAGCGGCTGGAAGGGTCTTTAAGGGCCCCCTTCTTCTTCTGGTTCCAGGAGGGTAAAAACAAGAGCCAGTGGAAGGGTCTTTAAGGGCCCCCTTCTTCTTCTGGTTCCAGGAGGGTAAAAACAAGAGCCGGTGGAAGGGTCTTTGAGGGTCCCCTTCTTCTTCTGGTTCCAGGAGGGTAAAAGCAAGAGCCGGTGGAAGGGTCTTTGAGGGTCCCCTTCTTCTTCTGGTTCCAGGAGGGTAAAAGCAAGAGCCGGTGGAAGGGTCTTTGAGGGTCCCCTTCTTCTTCTGGTTCCAGGAGGGTAAAAGCAAGAGCCGCTGGAAGGGTCTTTGAGGGCCCCCTTCTTCTTCTGGTTCCAGCAAAGCCGCTGGAAGGGTCGTTGAAGGCCCCCTTCTTCTTCTGGTTCCAGGAGGGTAAAAGCAAGTGCCGCTGGAAGGGACTTTGAGGGTCCCCTTCTTCTTCTGGTTCCAGGAGGGTAAAAGCAAGAGCCGCTGGAAGGGACTTTGAGGGTCCCCTTGTTCTTCTGGTTCCAGCAGAGCCGCTGGAAGGGTCTTTGAGGGCCTCCTTCTTCTTCTGGTTCCAGGAGGGTAAAAGCAAGAGCCGCTGGAAGGGTCTTTGAGGGTCCCCTTCTTCTTCTGGTTCCAGGAGGGTAAAAGCAAGAGCCGCTGGAAGGGACTTTGAGGGTCCCCTTGTTCTTCTGGTTCCAGCAGAGCCGCTGGAAGGGTCTTTGAGGGCCCCCTTCTTCTTCTTCTGGTTCCAGGAGGGTAAAAACAAGAACTGCTGGAAGGGAGGCAACAGTCCCTTCTTCTTCTGGAAGGTTAATGGGTAAGACGGGCCCTACAGGAGGGAGAACGGAAACTCGAAGAAAGCTGGAAAGCTAGGGGAAACAGACTGAGGGAAACAGATAACTCTTTGTCAGTGTCAAGGACGAAGCTAAGTCCTTCTATTTTTTTCACAGTGGTAGAGACAGGTATAAGCTCCTCCCTTATTTATCTCACAGTGGTAGAGAAAGGTCTAAGTTCCTCTTCTTTTTATCTCACAGTGGAACAGACGAGTCTGAATCCCTCCCATATTTTCTCACAGTGGAAGAGACGAGTCATAATCCCTCCCATAATTCTTCACAGTGGGAGAGACGAGTCATAATCCCTCCCATAATTCTTCACAGTGGGAGAGACGAGTCATAATCCCTCCCATAATTCTTCACAGTGGGAGAGACGAGGCTAAATCCCTCCCATATCTACTCACAGTGGAACAGACAAGCCCAAATCCCTTCCATCTTTCCCCTCTTTCGTGGACATCAGAAAACCAAACGCCAATTAAAACCTCCACCACCAATATCAACTCGTCCCCTTTACTCATCTCACAATGAGTATGAGTCACATGAATGAAATAGACTTTATATCACATGAATGAAATAGACTTTATATCACATGAATGAAATAGACTTTATATCTCTTATCTTTCGTTTAGATTAGGAGTTCTAATCTCCTTATCTATCCCAGCTTTGGTGCTTGTATAGTCGTATAGTTAAGATGGTTTATGGTGTCCCATTTTGAGCAGCGCCTCGTCTCGTCTGCTCTCACAGAAGGCCCGGTCGTGAGCCGAGGTCTCATTTTGAGCAGCGCCTCGTCTCGTCTGCTCTCACAGAAGGCCCGGTCGTGAGCCGAGGTCTCATTTTGAGCAGCGCCTCGTCTCGTCTGGTCTCACAGAAGGCACGGTCGTGAGCCGAGGTCTCATTTTGAGCAGCGCCTCGTCTCGTCTGGTCTCACAGGAGGCCCGGTGGTCGTGAGCCGAGGTCTCATTTTGAGCAGCGCCTCGTCTCGTCTGGTCTCACAGGAGGCCCGGTGGTCGTGAGCCGAGGTCTCATTTTGAGCAGCGCCTCGTCTCGTCTGGTCTCACAGGAGGCCCGGTGGTCGTGAGCCGAGGTCTCATTTTGAGCAGCGCCTCGTCTCGTTTGGTCTCACAGAAGGCCCGGTGGTCGTGAGCCGAGGTCTCATTTTGAGTAGCGCCTCGTCTCGTCTCGTCTCACGGCGTCCCGTTGGTGGTGAGCCGAGGCATCGAGCTTAGGGTCCCTTAGGTCCCTTGGAGAGGCGATCCCAACCTCTTTGATCCGATGAATTGTTCTGGGATAATTGGGATCACAGTATTGTGATCACAGTACTCCCTTGTTGGGTTAATTGGCCGACCCCATCGGCTGGGCTCACTCGCCCGCCCGCTCCCTGGACGCGCTACGTCAAATATATTATGGAACTGTGGGACCTAGAGAGAGTGAGAGGTGTTCCAGGTCAGGTCAGGTCAGGTCACTGGAGATGAAAAAGGGATCATTGATATCCCATTATCCCCCTGGGAGGTACTTAATGACTCCTGGTAATTACGATAATGACCAGTGGTATACAGGGTTTATATGTAATTAAGTGTAATTAAGTGACCGACAGAGGACCTAGTCGAAGTTAGAAGACGCAAAATGTTCACTCTAACGTTGAAGAATGATTACCTGAATGTATCATGCCCTTAACTTCATTTAAGGATGCCATGGGGGAGCGTAATTACACGTATAGCCTCACCATCTCCAGATGAGATAAATGGGGTAAGAGAGCCTTTGAAGTAAACAACATGCGAAGAGGACTGGAAATACCCCCGTGGTTCGAGTCTGGCCTGAATGGAAAAGGGGAAATTGCATGAATGCATTTCTAATCAGGGATTCATCCCTCACAGGATCATAAACAAATGCGCATCTCATCCCGAAGCCGACGGTACAGAGGGTCCGTGGAATGACTTGGTGAACACAAGGAACGGAACGACTTAACCCCTTGGGGACGACAACTTAACCCCTTGGGTACTTAACCCCTTGGGGACGACAACTTAACCCCTTGGGTACTTAACCTCTTGGGTACTTAACCCTTTGGGTACTTAACCTCTTGGGTACTTAACCCCTTGGGTACGACGACTTAACCCTTTGAGCACCACGACCTTAACCCTTTGAGCACCACGACCTTAACCCTTTGAGCACCACGACCTTAACCCTTTGAGCACCACGACCTTAAACCCTTGAGCACCACGACCTTAACCCTTTGAGCACCACGACCTTAACCCCTTGAGCACCACGACCTTAACCCTTTAAGCACCACGAATTAACCCTTTGAGCACCACGAATTAACCCTTTGAGCACCACGACCTTAAACCCTTGAGCACCACGACCTTAACCCTTTAAGCACCACGAATTAACCCTTTGAGCACCACGACCTTAAACCCTTTGAGCACCACAACCTTAACCCTTTAAGCTCCACGAATTAACCCTTTGAGCACCACGACCTTAACCCTTTAAGCTCCACGAATTAACCCTTTGAGCACCACGAATTAACCCTTTGAGCACCACGACCTTAAACCCTTTGAGCACCACGACCTTAACCCTTTAAGCTCCACGAATTAACCCTTTGAGCACCACGAATTAACCCTTTGAGCACCACGACCCGACCTTAAACCCTTTGAGCACCACGACCTTAACCCTTTAAGCTCCACGAATTAACCCTTTGAGCACCACGAATTAACCCTTTGAGCACCACGACCTGAAACCCTTTGAGCACCACGACCTTAAACCCTTTGAGCACCACGACCTTAAACCCTTGAGCAACACGACCTTAAACCCTTTGAGCACCACGACCTTAAACCCTTTGAGCACCACGACCTTAACCCCTTTGAGCACCACGACCTTAAACCCTTTGAGCACCACGACCTTAAACCCTTTGAGCACCACGACCTTAAACCCTTTGAGCACCACGACCTTAAACCCTTTGAGCACCACGACCTTAAACCCTTCGAGCACCACGACCTTAAACCCTTAATCTGCCGTGTCGTACCGACGGCGATCGGCGATAAAGACACGATTTATGCTGATGGCTTTTTGTCCCGTGTAATGTGCTTCATTAACGCATTTATCACTGGACGATAAATGCCGCTGTTCGCTGAGAAGTCGTAGCGGGTGGGATCGAAGCCCCGTCCAAGCAGGCAGCTGCTGCAGGAGCGAACAGCTCCGTGGATCAGGGACCCATCAAGAGAGTAGCTTAAATGACAGAGTGTCATGAGTTTATTTTCTCGTTAAGCACAACCCTTGAGCACGACGGTACGACCCTTGAGCACGACGGTACGACCCTTGGGTACTACGGAACGACTCTTGTGTACGACGGTATACGACCCTTGGGTACGACGGTACGACCCTTGGGCACGACGGTATGACCTTGAGCACGACGGTACGACCTTTGAGCACGACGGTACGACCCTTGGGTACTACGGTACGACTCTTGTGTACGACGATGTGACCTTTGAGCACGACGGTACGACCTTTGAGCACGACGGTACGACCCTTGAGCACGACGGTATACGACCCTTGGGTACGACGATACGACCCTTGAGCACGACGGTATACGACCCTTGAGCACGACGGTATACGACCCTTGGGCACGACGGTATACGACCCTTGAGCACGACGGTATACGACCCTTGAGCACGACGGTATACGACCCTTGGGCACGACGGTATACGACCCTTGAGCACGACGGTATACGACCCTTGAGCACGACGGTATACGACCCTTGGGCACGACGGTACGACCTTTGAGCACGAAGGTACGACCCTTGAGCACGACGGTATACGACCCTTGGGCACGACGGTACGACTCTTGGGCACGACGATGTGACCTTTGAGCACGACGGTATACGACCCTTGAGCACGACGGTATACGACCCTTGGGCACGACGGTATACGACCCTTGAGCACGACGGTATACGACCCTTGGGTACGACGGTATATGACCCTTGAGCACGACGGTACGACCCTTGAGCACGACGGTATACGACCCTTGAGCACGACGGTATACGACCCTTGGGCACGACGATACGACCCTTGAGCACGACGGTATACGACCCTTGGGTACGACGGTACACGACCCTTGAGCACGACGGTATACGACCCTTGGGCACGACGGTATACGACCCTTGGGCACGACGGTACGACCCTTGGGCACGACGGTATGACCCTTGAGCACGACGGTACGACCCTTGAGCACGACGGTATACGACCCTTGGGCACGACGGTATACGACCCTTGAGCACGACGGTATACGACCCTTGGGCACGACGGTACGACCTTTGAGCACGACGGTACGACCCTTGAGCACGACGGTATACGACCCTTGGGCACGACGGTACGACTCTTGGGCACGACGATGTGACCTTTGAGCACGACGGTATACGACCCTTGAGCACGACGGTATACGACCCTTGGGCACGACGGTATACGACCCTTGAGCACGACGGTATACGACCCTTGGGTACGACGGTATATGACCCTTGAGCACGACGGTACGACCCCTGAGCACGACGGTATACGACCCTTGAGCACGACGGTATACGACCCTTGGGTACGACGGTATATGACCCTTGAGCACGACGGTACACGACCCTTGAGCACGACGGTATACGACCCTTGAGCACGACGGTATACGACGGTATATGACCCTTGAGCACGACGGTATACGACCCTTGAGCACGACGGTATACGACCCTTGAGCACGACGGTATACGACCCTTGGGCACGACGGTATACGACCCTTGAGCACGACGGTATACGACCCTTGGGTACGACGATACGACCCTTGAGCACGACGGTATACGACCCTTGAGCACGACGGTATACGACCCTTGGGCACGACGGTATACGACCCTTGAGCACGACGGTATACGACCCTTGGGTACGACGGTATATGACCCTTGAGCACGACGGTACGACCCTTGAGCACGACGGTATACGACCCTTGAGCACGACGGTATACGACCCTTGAGCACGACGGTATACGACCCTTGAGCACGACGGTACGACCCTTGGGCACGACGGTATGACCCTTGAGCACGACGGTACAACCTTTGAGCACGACGGTACGACCCTTGAGCACGACGGTACGACTCTTGGGCACGACGATGTGACCTTTGAGCACGACGGTACGACCCTTGGGTACGACGATGTGACCTTTGAGCACGACGGTATACGACCCTTGGGCACGACTGTATACGACCCTTGGGCACGACGGTATACGACCCATGAGCACGACGGTATACGACCCTTGGGTACGACGGTATACGACCCTTGGGCACGACGATACGACCCTTGAGCACGACGGTATACGACCCTTGAGCACGACGGTATACGACCCTTAGGTGGGTCGTATACCGTCGTGCTCAAGGGTCGTATACCGTCGTGCTCAAGGGTCGTTCGCACGTCCTCAAAGAGTCGTACAGTGAGAACAATTCAGTGTTCAGTCAACCAACAGAAGTAGAATGGTTATACACCTGTGTTCATCTGAACTACCATCATGTTCACACGAACAACCAGGGTGTTCATTTGAACAGTTCTTGCTTCAATCTTGCTCATCATAAATGTTGTTAAATTCGTTCTCGATTACTCTGTTGTTGTGGGGTTGTGGGTTGTGAGGTTGTGGGTTGTGAGGTTGTGAATTGTGGGATTGTGAGGTTGTGGGTTGTGAGTTGTGGGGTTGCAGGGTTGTGTGGTTGTGGGGTTGCGGGGTTGTGTGGTTGTGGGGTTGCGGGGTTGTGAGATTGTGTGGTTGTGAGTTGTGGGGTTGTGAGGTTGTGTGGTTGTGAGTTGTGGGGTTGCGGGGTTGTGAGGTTGTGTGGTTGTGAGTTGTGGGGTTGCGGGGTTGTGAGGTTGTGTGGTGGTGAATTGTGGGATTGTGAGGTTGTGTGGTTGTGAGTTGTGGGGTTGCGGGGTTGTGAGGTTGTGTGGTTGTGAATTGTGGGATTGTGAGGTTGTGTGGTTGTGAGTTGTGGGGTTGCGGGTTGTGAGGTTGTGTGCTTGTGAGTTGTGGGGTTGCGGGGTTGTGAGGTTGTGTGGTTGTGAGTTGTGGGGTTGTGAGGTTGTGTGGTGGTGAATTGTGGGATTGTGAGGTTGTGTGGTTGTGAGTTGTGGGGTTGCGGGGTTGTGAGGTTGTGTGGTTGTGAATTGTGGGATTGTGAGGTTGTGTGGTTGTGAGTTGTGGGGTTGCGGGGTTGTAAGGTTGTGTGGTTGTGAGGTTGTGTGGTTGTGAGTTGTGGGGTTGTGAGGTTGTGTGGTTGTGAGTTGTGGGGTTGCGGGTTGTGAGGTTGTGAGTTGTGGGGTTGCGGGTTGTGAGGTTGTGAGTTGTGGGGTTGCGGGTTGTGAGTTGTGGTGGTGTGGGTTGTGGGGTTGCGGGGTTGTGAGGTTGTGTGGTTGTGAGTTGTGGGGTTGCGGGGTTGTGTGGTTGTGAGTTGTGGGGTTGTGGGTTGTGAGGTTGTGTGGTTGTGAGTTGTGGGGTTGCGGGGTTGTGAGGTTGTGTGGTTGTGAGTTGTGGGGTTGCGGGGTTGTGAGGTTGTGTGGTGGTGAATTGTGGGATTGTGAGGTTGTGTGGTTGTGAGTTGTGGGGTTGCGGGGTTGTGAGGTTGTGTGGTTGTGAATTGTGGGATTGTGAGGTTGTGTGGTTGTGAGTTGTGGGGTTGCGGGGTTGTAAGGTTGTGTGGTTGTGAGGTTGTGTGGTTGTGAGTTGTGGGGTTGCGGGTTGTGAGGTTGTGTGCTTGTGAGTTGTGGGGTTGTGAGGTTGTGTGGTTGTGAGTTGTGGGGTTGCGGGGTTGTGTGGTTGTGAGTTGTGGGGTTGTGAGGTTGTGTGGTTGTGAGTTGTGGGGTTGCGGGGTTGTGAGTTGTGGTGGTGTGGGTTGTAGGGTTGTGGGACCCCCACAGTCGACCCCCCCAACCCTGTAATTATCCTCTGACCACCTGCCACACCCCTCCCCTCCCCCCCTCGTTAACGCCCACTTCCCCTCCCCTTCCCTCCTCCCCCTTCCCCTCCCCTTCCCTCCTCTCCCCTCCCCTCCACCTTCTGACCCCCCTCCCCTCCTCCCCCTTCCCCCCTCTGATCCCCCTTCCCCTCCCCTCCCCCCCTCCCCCCTCCACCCTCGGACCCCCCGCCCTTCCCCTCCCCATCTGTCATATCCTCCCCCCTCCCCTCCTCCCCCACTCCTGTCCCCGTTTCATTCGCATATTTAAGCATTCTCCGTTTTCCTTCTCTTCTTTCAACGCTTCTTTCACTGTTGCTTTCACCGTTCTTTCACTTCTTTCAACACTTCCTTCACTGTTGCTTTCACTCTTCTTTCACTGTTGCTTTCACCGTTCTTTCACTGTTGCTTATACCCTTCCTTCACTGTGTGTGTGTGTGTGTGTGTGTGTGTGTGTGTGTGTGTGTGTGGTGCGCCGCAACGTGCATCTCTCTCTCTCTCTCTCTCTCTCTCTCTCTCTCTCTCTCTCTCTCTCTCTCTCTCTCTCTCTCTCTCTCTCCCAGTGTCTTCAGTAATGTCACTTGCACACGTCTACCCTTAAAAAAGAAATGTTGCCGCTTGATAAACTGGCCAGAAATAACAGAAAGCGGGAAGAAGTGTCACCGACATTAGAGAAAATGGGAATGCGTACATCTGAAATTAGAGAAAATGGGAATGAATGTGTCTGGAACCAGAGAAAATGGAAATGAATGTGTCGAAAACCACAAAAAATGGGAACGAATATATCTAAAGCTGGAGAAAATGGGAATTAATATAATTACAAGATTATTGTTATGAAATGTATCAAAAATTATTAACAATGGGAACTTAGATCGAAAACTAAAGAAAATGGGAATGAGCATATCTTAAACTATAGAAAACTGGCATAAGTATACCTAGAACTAGAGAAAATGGGAAGAGGAATGTTTACATGAATAATCTTAGTTGAAAAAAAAAGGGAAGAGATATGCCTCACTTTAGAGAAAACAGGAATCCTCATTTCCAGCAGTAAGGAAAATGGAGAAAACAAAAGAAAACGCAACAATGTCTATAGATATTCTTTTTTCTTTAAGCTGTAAAACCATTAAATTCGTCGCCTCACTAGGCCAAAAAACTGAACCCAAATAGAAACGAATACCATTAATTCCATTAAAGAAAATAGTTAATAAAAAAACACTATTACTTAAATAACAAACCATTTATTTAAAGGCTGGGTAGGGGGGGGGGGATAGGAGAAAAGAGAAAACGCGTGATCCCCCCCTCCAAAAAAAACGGTTGGGGGGGAGACTTATATACAAAGTGTAGTGCACGAGAGAGAGTTTGTGATATGATGAGAGGTCGGGTTAAATAGCGCCATGCACGAGGCAGGGTAAATAGTTTTAAGGGGAGAGGGTTAAGTGGCGTCATGGACGAGGCAACAGGGTAAGTAGTTGTTGTGCCAATGATAGAGCAACGGCAGCAACAGTGGCGTTAGGAATGGTTTCTCTAGTGGGGGATGTATCTGTTCTCTAGTGGGGGATGTATGTGTTCTCTAGTGGCAGATGTATCTGCTCTCTAGTGGCAGATGTACCTGTTCTCTATTGACAGATGTATCTTCTCTAGTGGCAAATGTACTTGTTCTCTAGTGGCAGATGTACCAGTTTGATGCCAATTTTTTCTTTTACTTAGAAATTAAAGTAACTCAGAAATGGCAAGGTCTATATATATATATATATATATATATATATATATATATATATATATATATATATATATATATATATATATAGTTTAAGTTTTCACCTGTCCTATACGTATATAGATATATTCAAATGAGCTGTGTTATACATATATCTTTAAGATCTGATTGTAATCTATAGGCGGGCAATGATGTGATATACGGTAACAAGCTCTTATAGGATAACATATTCCTATAGGATAACATATTCCAAGAGGATAACATATTCCTATAGGATAACACATTCCTATACGATAACATATTCCTATAGGATAACACATTCCTATAGGATAACATATTCCTATAGGATAACATATTCCTATAGGATAACATATTCCTATAGGATAACACATTCGTATAGGATAACATATTCCTATAGGATAACACATTCGTATAGGATAACACATTCGTATAGTCCAACCATCCTCAATGGAATGATTTTTTCCCGGCAAGGTAACAGTTTCGTCTGGGATAACGCTTTCCCATAAGATAACACACTGATAACAAGATAACAGTCTTCTATAACACTCTGATAACAAGATAACAGTCTCCTATAACACTCTGATAACAAGATAACAGTCTTCTATAACACTCTGATAACAAGATAATAGTCTCCTATAACACTCTGATAACAAGATAACAGTGTCCTATAACACTCTGATAACAAGATAACAGTCTCCTATAACTCTGATAACAAGATAACAGTCTCCTATAACACTCTGATAATAAGATAACAGTCTCCTATAACACTCTGATAATAAGATAACAGTCTCCTATAACACTCTGATAACAAGATAACAGTGTCCTATAACACTCTGATAACAAGATAACAGTCTCCTATAACTCTGATAACAAGATAACAGTCTCCTATAACACTCTGATAACAAGATAACAGTCTCCTATAACACTCTGATAACAAGATAACAGTCTCCTATAACACTCTGATAAGATAACAGTCTCCTATAACACTCTGATAACAAGATAAGTCTCCTATAACACTCTGATAACAAGATAACAGTCTCCTATAACACTCTGATAACAAGATAACAGTCTCCTATAACACTCTGATAACAAGATAACAGTCTCCTATAACACTCTGATAACAAGATAACAGTCTCCTATAACACTCTGATAACAAGATAACAGTCTCCTATAACACTCTGATAACAAGATAACAGTCTCCTATAACACTCTGATAACAAGATAACAGTCTCCTATAACACTCTGATAAGATAACAGTCTCCTATAACACTCTGATAACAAGATAACAGTCTCCTATAACACTCTGATAACAAGATAACAGTCTCCTATAACACTCTGATAACAAGATAACAGTCTCCTATAACACTCTGATAATGAGATACAACTCTCCTATAACACTCTGATAACAAGATAACAGTCTCCTATAACACTCTGATAACAAGATAACAGTCTCCTATAACACTCTGGTAACGAGATAACAGTCTCCTATAACACTCTGAAAACGAGATAACAGTCTCCTATAACACTCTGATAACAAGATAACAGTCTCCTATAACACCCTGACAACAAGATAACAGTCTCCTATAACACTCTGATAACAAGATAACAGTCTCCTATAACACTCTGATAACAAGATAACAGTCTCCTATAACACTCTGATAACAAGATAACAGTCTCCTATAACACTCTGATAACAAGATAACAGTCTCCTATAACACTCTGATAACAAGATAACAGTCTCCTATAACACCCTGACAACAAGATAACAGTCTCCTATAACACTCTGATAACAAGATAACCTGGCAACCTTCAGGCCAACAAATTCAGACAGGAAACAAAAGCAGGTCCTTCCCCCAGCCCCCCCAGCCCCCCAGCCCCCTCCCCCCACCCCAGCCCCCTCCCCCTCACCCCAGCCCCCTTTCCCCTCACCCCCCCTCCCCCTCACCCCCTCCTCCCCTTATTGTTTGCCGAGGTGACCAGGGGCCCCGCCCGAATCCACACCCTCCCCCCCTACCCTTACACAGGTACAGGGCCCTCCCGCATCCGCTATGCTGAGCCACTGGGCCCTCATGTGTCCGCTATACTGAGTCACTGGACCCTCCCGTGTCCGCTATACTGAGCCACTGGGCCCTCCCGTGTCCGCTATACTGAGCCACTGCACCCTCCCGTGTCCGCTATACTGAGCCACTGGGCCCTCCCGTGTCCGCTATACTGAGACACTGGGCCCTCACGTGTCCGCTATACTGAGTCACTGGACCCTCCCGTGTCCGCTATACTGAGCCACTGGGCCCTCCCGTGTCCGCTATACTGAGACACTGGGCCCTCACGTGTCCGCTATACTGAGTCACTGGACCCTCCCGTGTCCGCTATACTGAGCCACTGGGCCCTCCCGTGTCCGCTATACTGAGACACTGGGCCCTCACGTGTCCGCTATACTGAGACACTGGGCCCTCCCGTGTCCGCTATACTGAGCCACTGCACCCTCCCATGTCCGCTATACTGAGACACTGGGCCCTCACGTGTCCGCTATACTGAGCCACTGGACCCTCCCATGTCCGCTATACTGAGACACTGGGCCCTCCCGTGTCCGGTATACTGAGACACTGGGCCCTCCCGTGTCCGGTATACTGAGACACTGGGCCCTCCCGTGTCCGCTATACTGAGTCACTGGGCCCTCACGTGTCCGCTATACTGAGACACTGGGCCCTCCCGTGTCCGCTATACTGAGTCACTGGGCCCTCCCGTGCCCGCTATACTGAGACACTGGGCCCTCCCGTGCCCGCTATACTGAGTCACTGGGCCCTCCCGTGTCCGCTATACTGAGACACTGGGCCCTCCCGTGTCCGCTATACTGAGTCACAGGACCCTCCCGTGCCCGCTATACTGAGACAGTGGGCCCTCCCGTGTCCGCTATACTGAGTCACTGGGCCCTCCCGTGCCCGCTATACTGAGACACTGGGCCCTCCCGTGTCCGCTATACTGAGTCACTGGGCCCTCCCGTGTCCGCTATACTGAGACACTGGGCCCTCCCGTGTCCGCTATACTGAGTCACTGGGCCCTCACGACACCATTCATCGAGGACTCTTCACAGCGGTAGCCGCTAATTACCCTCATTAACATTTCATTACATTAAATATTAATCTTTCGAAATGTATCATACATGACCACCTCGCGCCATCTGGTCACCCCAGCTTCTGAGTGCGTAAAAGAGTGCGAAAGTTGAGGGGTGTTAAAGTGCGAAAGTTTAGGGGGTGTTAAAGTGCGAAAGTTTAGCGATGTTAAAGTACGAAAGTTTAAGGGGTGTTTGGATGCGAAAGTTTAGGGATGTTAGAGTGCGAAAGTTAAGGGGTGTTAGAGTGTGAAAGTTTAGGGGTGTTAGAGTGCGAAAGCGGAGAGTGCTAGGGTGCGAAAGCTGTGGGAGTTAGAGTGCGAAAACTGGTGATGTGAGAGTGTGAGATGTGCGAGTGTTAGAGTGCGAAAGCGGGGAGTGCTAAGTTGCGAAAGCTGTGGGAGTTAGAGTGCGAAAACTGATGATGTGAGAGTGTGAGATGTGCGAGTTTAGAGTGCGACAGCGAATGACATTAAAGTGCGATGTGTGCGAAGTGTTAGAGTGCGACAGCTGGGGGTTGTTAGAGTGCGACAGATAGTGTATGTGACAGCCGATGAGCTAGCGTGCGAAAGCTGGGTGTTAGTTAGCGTGGGTGGGAGCTTGTGGGGATGATAATAATAATGTGCGACAGTTGAGGGTGTGTTAAGAGTGCGACAGCTGAGGATGGGGGGCTCAAGTTCTGTTTTGAGGGCGAAGAGTTCGCGCAGGTGTTTGACGTGGGGGGGGGGGGGGGAGGGGGGTTGGCGTGGTGGGGGGACGGAAGGAAGGGAGGGAGGGGTGGGTGGTGTGGGAGGGGGAGGTTATGGGGGGGAGGTGGTGTGTGTGTGTGTGTGTGTGTGTGTATTGTCGTGTGGAACGAGAGAGAGAGAGAGAGAGAGAGAGAGAGAGAGAGAGAGAGAGAGAGAGAGAGAGAGAGAGAGCCGTTACGGTTGATGGATTTCGTTTTCTAATCTGTGTATTCCACATTTGTTAATGAGGGACAAATGAGAAATGGTACATGCAATAGTAGTAGTAGTAGTAGTAGTAGTAGTAGTAGTAGTGCTAGTAGTAGTAGTAGTGGTAGTAGTAGTAGTAGTAGTAGTAGTAGTAGTAGTAGTAGTAGTGCTAGTAGTAGTAGTAGTAGTAGTAGTAGTAGTAGTAGTAGTAGTGCTAGTAGTAGTAGTAGTAGTGCTAGTAGTAGTAGTAGTGGCTAGTAGTAGTAGTAGTAGTAGTGCTAGTAGTAGTAGTGCTAGTAGTAGTAGTAGTAGTAGTAGTAGTAGTAGTAGTAGTAGTGCTAGTAGTAGTAGTAGTAGTAGTAGTAGTAGTAGTAGTAGTAGTAGTAGTAGTAGTAGTAGTAGTAGTAGTAGTGGTAGTAGTAGTAGTAGTAGTGCTAGTAGTAGTAGTAGTAGTAGTAGTAGTAGTAGTAGTAGTAGTAGTAGTAGTAGTGCTAGTAGTAGTAGTAGTAGTAGTAGTAGTAGTAGTGCTAGTAGTAGTAGTAGTAGTAGTAGTAGTAGTAGTAGTAGTAGTGACAGTAATAGTAGTCGTAGTAGTAGTAGTAGAAGTAGTAGAGGTTGCGACGGGAATGAATAAAGGCAGCAAGTATGAATATGTACATGTGTATATATATGTGTATATATATGTATGTCTGTGTATGTAGCATACATATATGTATACATTGAAATGTATAGGTATGCATATGTACGTGTGTGGACGTATATATATATATATATATATATATATATATATATATATATATATATATATATATATATATATATAAATATAAATATATATATATATATAAAAAAAAAATATATATATATATATTCCTATGAGTCCACGGGGAAAATGAAACACGATAAGTTCCCAAGTGCACTTTCGTGTAATAATCACATCATTATGGTAGACACAAGAGAGAAATATATATAATTGCGTGTATGAATAGTTTTGCCATTACGGGCCTGAGGAGTCGAACCCAGGATATTTTGAACCCCAGGTGGACAGCCACTGGAGCGGCTGTCTGGGCCCTGTAAGGGGGGAGGCAGGCCGCCCACACTCGGCTCCCATTGGGCGCTGCAAATGGACGTCTTCACAGGCTTATCTGTCTCTCCATCGTCCGCGGCCGTGTGCCGACGAATCTCTCTCTCTCTCTCTCTCTCTCTCTCTCTCTCTCTCTCTCTCTCTCTCTCTCTCTCTCTCTCTCTCTCTCTTCCTCCCTTTCGTCCGTTGCCGTGTGCGCTGCCGCGCCAAGCGTCTGTACGTCACCACGTCAAGGCTCAAAGAATCATATCGATTGAACCCCCTCAAATGCCTCACATGTAGCGACACACACACACACACACACACACACACACACACACACACACACACACACACACAGAGGTCAGGTCACGTGTTAACGTCGAGCCGGGATGGGATATCAGTTGGGATGGGATATCAGCTGGGATCGCCTGCTACACCATTAGCTATGGATCTGGGTCAGAAGTGTGGCTGGTGTGTGTGTGTGTGTGTGTGTGTGTGTGTGTGTGTGTGTGTGTGTGTGTGTAAGGCCATTATTGGTCGGGGGGGAGGGGTTGGGGGGGATGGAGGAGGGCTATGCTACAGTAGGTGGGGGGAGGGGGGGGATAGGTGGTCAGTGTCAAGCCACAGATGAACACGGTGAGGGTCTGAGTATACGGGAGTTGGGTGTCGGGTCCCCCGTGTGGCCCAGGTGTGGAGTGTGGGGTCACTTCCTCCTCCCCCTGGAATGTGACCCAGCCCCGTCACCCAGCTGGTGGCGACGCCCTTTCTTCCCTACAGCGATGTCGACCCCCTGGCTACGTGGAATGGGAGGTGGGGCCTGGAAGGCTCTTCCTCTTTGCGACGTGTTCGTAAAGCCACGTCGTAAATCTCAAGCCATGAGAAGCGTTGCGACGCGTTTGCGTCTCCCCTTTTTGAAAGCGACGGTGCGATTGTGGAAATGGCTCAGGTCAAAGGGCCAGTCGCTGTGGGAAGGCTCAGGTCAAAGGGCTAGACTGTCGTACCTCTGAGGGGGGAGGCGAAGGGCGAGAGGTCGTACCGTCGTGCGCGCCTAAGGGTCGTGCCATTATGTCTCGGGTGTTAACATATATACTACGACCCGACGACCCCCTCACCCTCGCATATACATTCACTAATATGCAAATCATGTCCCCCACCATCACCGCGTCTGCATCGGAATTACTGCACGGAGGTTGCGTCTTGGGTAGATGATCGGGTCGTCGCTCTGCAGTAAGCACAGTGTTTTGCTGGCTGGTAAGTTGCGAGAGGGCCCGAGGTTGGCTGTTGGGGGGACCCCAGTGAGGTCTTCGTAAGTTGTCTTATCCGTGAACATGACTTTCGTGTGTTACGCTGGAAGTGAGAATGTAGAACATCTCTCAAATGGCGTAACACTTTTCACTTAATGCTTAAGTATATTCCACCTACGTACACGATTTTCTAAGTACAACCAAGGACGCTGTCGCAGAATTTTCGATGACTTGTTCGTAGATGGTTTACACTTTACGACCTTACGTATACCTTTACGATGGGTTGGGAGGTCTTCTACCCTCACAGCTGGGTCTGGGACCTTCCCTTTCCTATACACTGCGATGGTTTTGGAGGTCTTGTACCCCCCCCACAGCTGGGTCTGGGACCTTACCTAACCTTACGTATACGTTACGATGGTTTGGGAGGTCTTCTACCCCCACAGCTGTGTCTGGGACCTTACCTTACCTCATGATGGTTTGGGAGGTCTTCTACATCCACAGCTGGGTCTGGGACCTTACCTTACCTTACCTCATGATGGTTTGGGAGGTCTTCTACATCCACAGCTGGGTCTGGGACCTTACCTTACCTCATGATGGTTTGGGAGGTCTTCTACATCCACAGCTGGGTGTAGGACCTTACCTTACCTCATGATGGTTTGGGAGGTCTTCTACCCCCTACAGCTGGGTCTGGCACCTCACTGTCCATGTTTGCGTCTGTTTCACATACGAGAATGTGAAACAGAAAAGGGTGGAAGTACAGTTCTATTTGAGAGACTTAGAGTAATAGACAAACTATTTTAATGTCTCTATATAATCTATAAGTTCAAGATGACTCTGTCGTTATAGACAGGAGAACAGCGCAAGACCCGCACTCATGTGATTCGCTCATCTTGAGGCAGTTCGCTGTGTGCCCCACCCCCACACACACATCCCTCCTCCCACCTCATCACACGGTGCTGTGTGCCCCACCCCCACACACACATCCCTCCTCCCACCTCATCACACGGTGCTGTGTGCCCCACCCCCACACACACATCCCTCCCTCCTCCTCCCACCTCATCACACGATGCTGTGTGCCTCCCACACACATCCCTCCCTCCTCCTCATCACACGATGCTGTGTGCCTCCCTCACACATCCCTCCCTCCTCCTCCCACCTCATCACACGACGCTGTGTGCCACACCCACACATCCCTCCCTCCTCCTCCCACCTCATCACACGATGCTGTGTGCCTCCCTCACACATCCCTCCCTCCTCCTCCCACCTCATCACACGACGCTGTATGCCTCCCCTCACACACCCCTCCCTCCTCCTCCCACCTCATCACACGATGCTGTGTGCCTCCCCCACACACACACTCTTCCTCCCACCTCATCACACGACGCTGTGTGCCACACCCACACATCCCTCCCTCCTCCTCCCACCTCATCACACGAGACCTCGAGTGATCATCCTCCGTCAGCGTCGGGAGGAGGACAGCAGCAGCGCCTCCTCCCATCACACACACGGGAGGACCTGCCCACTGGACGACAGAGGCGTTCATATGCAAAACTGCACGACGGAGGCAGTTTAATCAAGGCGAGCAGGACATAGATGGGTGGGTGTGTGTGTGTGTGTGCAGATGTATCGCTGCCATGGCTCCTCTGAAGGGGGGGGTAGGGGGGCCAGCGGGAGGACACGAGATGAGATAGACGAGGGGAAAGGGAGAAGGGAGGGGCGAGGTGCGGATAGTGCCTGGGGAAGGGATGGGGGGAAAAGGGGAAAGGGGGGAGGAAGGGGAGGATTTGTATAGAGGGGAGTGGAGGGAAGTGGAGGGAAGTCATGTATTGAGCTGTGAGTGGTCGGTCTGTTTAGAACAGCTATAATGCCTGATTATACCTCTATGATACCTGATAATGCCTGGTTATACCTCTATGATAACTGATAATGCCTGATTATACCTATGTAATAGGTAATTATACCTCTCTAATAACTGATAATGCCTGATTATACCTCTATGATACCTGATAGTGCCTGGTTATACCTATGTAATAGGTAATTATACCTGTCTAATAACTGATAATGCCTGATTATACCTCTGTAATGTCTGATTATACCTCTGTAATGCATGCTTGAATTCCTTTAATGACTGACTTAACTTCTATAATGCCTGATTATACCACTGCAATGACTAACCTTATTTATATAATGGTGATCATACCTCTATAATATAGACAAACTTTACCCTGACTAGACCTGTAAAATGACTAATTACAACTGTATTGCCTAAGTATACCTATGTACTGCGTAAATATACTTTCTAAACGACTAATTTCACGGGTATCATACCCGGTCATACTTCAATAATGCCTTCGTAGATCTACAGGATAAATAATCATCCGTATAACTTGTCTCATCATACCTCGATAATGACTGAGGTTGTCATTATAACTTGCCTCATCATACCTCGATAATGACTGAGGTTGTCATTATAACTTGTCTCATCATACCTCGATAATGACTGAGGTTGTCATTTAAACGCCTAATTATACCTTTTACTGCCTATTACGCCTTTCTAATTGCTCAATAAGCCTCCGTAACCACTGGTCGTTATACTTCAATAATGCTTCTGTATATATACAACGGGCATACGTCATGCTCAGCCCCAACTGCAGATTGCCACAATTCGTTCCCTAACAACTCATTATTGCAGACCCCCCTCCCCCTCCCCCCCTGGTGATTTACTGGTCCACGAGCTTAGAACTGTGTGTGTGTGTGTGTGTGTGTGTGTGTGTGTGTGTGTTATGCTTAGGGCTCCGGCCACGGACGAATGCTAAAAAAGGAAGGCAAATGTATAGACGATATTTTTCTTTCTTTCTTGTCGTTGGAGGTAGAGAACCTCCCTTTCAAAAGAGGGCAGCTAAGTCGTACTGAAGAGGAGTATATATATAGCAGAAGGTAGAGTGCTAGAGTTTAGCGGTGTGAGGGAAGAAGCAAACACAGCAGCAATCTTATCCTTGAGTTTAGCGGTGTGAGGGAAGAAGCAAACACAGCAGCAATCTTATCCTTGAGTTTAGCGGTGTGAGGGAAGAAGCAGATACAGCAAAATTGAGATGCTTACAGGCATACTATAATGGCTTGCAGAGCAGTACGTGATCTAGCAAATAGCAGTGGCACTCATACAGCCATTTATAGATGGCTGGAGACCAAAGTAATATCTGTGAAATAGGGAAAAAGAGAATCAAAATTGTGGCGTATGGTAAGTAAGGTAAGGGTTGTGAAGTCTGGCTTGGGGGTTGTTGACCATGTCTGATCGCCATAGAATCAACTTGCCTCAGCAAGACTGACCATGTATGTATATGTGTTTGTTGTTATACTTTGTACTTGTTCAACGACAAACCCCGGAAATAAGAGCCATGTTACACACACACACACACACACACACACACACACACACACACATATATATATATATATATATATATATATATATATATATATTCCTATGAGTCTACGGGGAAATGAAACACCACGATAAGTTCCCAAGTGCACTTTCGTGTAATGATCACATCATCATCATCAGTGGAGACGCAAATAAGAAATGGAACACTCAGTTGATATACAACGAAGAGACGTAGCTAGAAACACCATTTGGTATACAGATACATATACGGGAGTTGATGCGAAGCTGTCTCGATAGGCGGAGACAGAGCGTATCGAACCCTCTGCCTCGACAACCAGAGACAGACGGCTTGCAACAGCTTCCACCAGGTGCCTAGCGGGACTCCGGGACTCCAGGCGTGTCCCAAGACTTTTTTTGGGCCGTGACTAACTACTTGCGAGGCTCCCAGCTGTGGTGGTGGAGATGGTGGTGGTGGTGGAGGTGGAGACGCCCACGTCGTCCACCCTCCACCACCACGGGATCTGAGCCATGGACTCCCCCTGGGCTTACAATGAATCCTCTGCCATTTAAGACAGAAAAAAAGAAATGAATTCCATTTGAGGGGAAAATATCATCCTCCATAACTCGTAATGACCACAGGTATAAGTGCTTTAATTACCCGCACTCTCCTCAGTGAGAAGCGCTCGTAATAGCGGTCATTACGAGGGAGCAACGTCTTATGGTTCACTAGGAAGGCAACTGGACGACCCATCCGTGCATTGGAATCCCTCAAAGTTGGGGAAAATGCTAATGACTGAGGCAAGAGATGGAGCAGCGCCGCCAGCCTTCACCACAAAGTTCTGAACACTCATTTTCCTTCCGTTGTCTTCTTAGGAAAAATCAAAAAGTATATATATATGTTTTGTGGCCATTGGCAACTCAAGGGTGGGCCGTTTTGATACCTGCTTCTTTCCTTACGCGTCGGAGCTCTGGAACTTTGTACCTTTTCGTGTCTTTCCCAATAACTATAACCATGACACATTGGAAAAGACGGGTCTTTCACGTCCTCAAAAAATCATAAATCCTTTCCCTCACTCCATCCTTCCATCTCCATCAACCCTAACTCCTTACTACCTCCATTTCAAACGCGTAGATCTTCTGAATCAGTCTTTCTTCACTCATCCTCTCTATATACCGAAATCTTTTCAACACACCTTGGTCAGCTTTCTTAATTAGACTTCTCTTACTGCTACACCTTTCTCTTACACTCTCATTCTTTCCATTTTCAACCCGGCCTACACCATACATTAGCCCTCAAGCCATTCTAACACGTCCACCTTCTCCCTCTCTTTTGTGATCCAGACCTGAGACTCCTCCTTATCAACAATATGGAACTGCTATACACCCACTCACTCACGTGAACCCATGTCCGGACGCAACAGTAGCAGTGTGGGGAGCACGGATGATGCAAGACTCCGTCATTCCGTCGTGTGTCCAGAATGAAGAGAGCTTGTGTGATGTGAAGAAGCTATAAAAAGTGCTCAAGTATTTTTTGTTGAATCTGCCGTCTTTTTAGGTCCTAAGTTGGCTTTCCCTGTGCGACCTTGTTGGAGGTTATGATGGTGATGGTGGTGGTGGTGGCGTCATCTCCAACATCCTTTATGTTAGCATCATACACTTTACAACTTCCTTCTTAACGTATGAGTTCGTAAATTGCTTGAGAACTTCGGAGGAGACTCTGGATCCGGTTGAGGTTGCTAGCGACGATATTTGTCCGTCTCATGTTCTTGCACCGGAGCGGAGAGGGTCGTCAGAAGACTGTGCGCACACACACACACACACACACACACACACACACAGTGGTTTTGGATACGATGCAACGGATCAACCTTGCGTGTTTTATGAGCTGAGGACATCTGGTGAGCGTGGAAGATGTCGTGTGTCGTATACCTTCTGAGGTCTGTTTTCTCTCGTACTGGAAGTACCAGTGATGTTGTCCAGGAAGGGAACACATCTGCGTATGTCCACCTCTGTATTGGCGTAACTGTGGTTGATGAGGATCTGTTTTAGGCTTTGGGTTGCGTTATGAAATACGCTACGCTCCCACACCAGCTGGGAGATGCGTTAAGAGGATGACTTGGGGGGGAGAAGGTTTTGATGACGCTAGTCTTTTTATGTCCTTCCTTTGGCATAAGCCCCACCCACGTATCTCCTCTCACTTATCCGCGAAGATGTTTTCATGGTGGAAGAGCAAAACAAAATGATTCCCCACTGGCAACGAAAATCGAGTCTTGACGAAGAAACGACAGACGGATAACGAATGGAAATGGTTCTGAGTTGGTTAACGAAACATATCGTTAATCACAACTCCCTATTCTATTTCATAATTACCCCAGGGGCGCCCCTTTCTGAAAGGGTCCTTCTGTTTACCCTGGTCTCCAGACATATCCTACCGGTCCATAACTCTCCTGGAACAGACTGGTCTGTGAGTCTCCTGGAACAGACTGGTCTATGAGTCTCCTGGAACAGACTGGTCTGTGAGTCTCCTGGAACAGACTGGTCTGTGAGTCTCCTGGAACAGACTGGTCTGTGAGTCTCCTGGAACAGACTGGTCTATGAGTCTCCTGGAACAGACTGGTCTGTGAGTCTCCTGGAACAGACTGGTCTATGAGTCTCCTGGAATAGACTGGTCTATGAATCTCCTGGAACAGACTGGTCTATGAATCTCCTGGAACAGACTGGTCTATGAGTCTCCTGGAACAGACTGGTCTATGAGTCTCATGGAACAGACTGGTCTATGAGTCTCCTGGAACAGACTGGTCTATGAGTCTCCTGGAACAGACTGGTCTATGTGTCTCCTGGAACAGACTGGTCTATGAGTCTCCTGGAATACCAGAGTAGGGTATCCAGTCCCAAAGCTTTCCAGTCTCCTACAAATCTGATTTCCATTCTATCATTCCAGACTTTTGAAGGACTCCAGACTTTTGAAGGATTCCAGACTGACTTTTGAAGGAGAGGTCCCTTTGAGATAATGAGGTCCCCGCGTCATACATCTTCTCAGGGATTTCCTCCAACTCATACTTTTCTCTAACTGTCTATACTCACTGTCAAAATGTCTAAAAGTGACAGTTTAGATTTCTAATTTCTATTTCTAAAGTAACTGTCTAAATGTTTGCATTCTATTTCTAAAGTGACTGTCTAAATGTTTGCATTCTATTTCTAAAGTGAGTCTAAATGTTTGCATTCTATTTCTAAAGTGACTGTCTAAATGTTTGCATTCTATTTCTAAAGTGACTGTCAAAATATTTGCATTCTATTTCTAAAGTGTCTGTCTAAATGTTTGCATTCTATTTCTAAAGTGACTGTCTAAAAGTTTGCATTCTATTTCTAAAATGAGTCTAAAAGTTTGCATTCTATTTCTAAAGTGACTGTCTAAATGTTTGCTTTCTATTTCTAAAGTGACTGTCTAAATATTTACAGTCTAGATTCTGAACTCAGTGGCTACAGTTTCTGTCTAAATATCTGAACTCACTGCCCTGTTGTCTGAGCCTAAAGTCTAAATGTCTGAACTTCACTGTCTGAATCTCACTGTTCAGATGTCTGAACTTCACTGTCTGAACCTTACTGTTCAGATGTCTGAACTTCACTGTCTGAACCTTACTGTTCAGATGTCTGAACTTCACTGTCTGAACCTTACTGTTCAGATGCCTGAACTTCACTCTCTGAACCTCATTGTTTAAATGTCTGAACTTCACTGTCTGAACCATACTGTTCAAATGCCTAAACTTCACTGTCTGAACCTCACTGTTCAAATGTCTGAACTTCACTGTCTGAACCTCACTGTTCAAATGTCTGAACTTCACTGTCTGAACCTTACTGTTCAAATGTCTAAACTTCACTGTCTGAACCTCACTGTTCAAATATCTGAACTTCACTGTCTGAACCTCACTGTTCAAATGTCTGAACTTCACTATCTGATCCTCATTGTTCAAATGTCTGAACTTCTCTTGTGAACCTCACTGTTCAGATGTCTGAACTTCACTGTCTGAATCTGACTGTTCAAATGTCTGAACTTCACTGTCTGAACCTCACTGTTCAAATGTTTGAACTTCTCTGTCTGAACCTCAGTGTTCAAATGTCTGAACTTCACTGTCTGAACCTCACTGTTCAAATGTCTGAACTTCACTGTCTGAACCTCACTGTAAATGTTTGAACTTCTCTGTCTGAACCTCAGTGTTCAAATGTCTGAACTTCACTGTTTGAACCTCACTGTTCAAATGTCTGAACTTCACTTCTGAACCTCAGTTCAAATGTCTGAACTCAAATGTCTGAACCTCACTGTTCAAATGTCTGAACTTTACTTTCTGAACCTCACTGTAAATGTTTGAACTTCTCTGTCTGAACCTCAGTGTTCAAATGTCTGAACTTCACTGTCTGAACCTCACTGTTCAAATGTCTGAACTTCACTGTTCAAATGTCTGAACTTCATTGTGTAAATGTCTGAACCTCACTATTTAAATGTGTGAACTTCACTTCATAAATTGCATCTTATATCAAGTATCAGCAGCTGCCTTAGCTCATCTCAGCTCCCTGCCTCACTTCACATGTTCCTCCAGGTCCTTGAACTTCACCGAAGACGTAAAGTCTTCGTAGATATTCCACGCTGGACCTGGAAACTTCAGTAGCAGTGGGCCACAATGAGTCAGCCTTCCAGGAATAGCATGGAAATCTATGTTGGCCTTCCAGAAACGTCCTGGAAACCTCAGTAAGGGTGGGAGACAGGGAGTCAACCTTCCAGGATTGCCCTGGAAACTCAGTAGCAGTGAGACACCAGAACTGAGCCTTCCAGGAATTTCCTGGAAACCTTACAAATGTGAACATGAAACCCGGACTCGTAGGCGGAACTCACGACCAAGAGATGTTCAAAGGTCATGCCATGAACATGCCTACCTACACAAGTTCACCTCACGCGATTTGAACCTTTGCTGAACACCAGAGTTCCATCTGTAAGTCTGGAATTTCTGGAAACACCCAGAATGGCAACAGCGTCGCCCCCGTAGACTCCCATCTAAAGTCTTATTGCTGGGGATGATGACGTGTAGGGCAAGCACCTGTGTGGTGTGGTCTGACCAATGTAATCTTAGGAGTTTTTTTTTTCTTTTACGACGTCGGGGACGAAGTGGTTAGTATCCATTCCCATGCTGGTTGTTACAGTCGGGAGTCCTTACCCACCGGGGTCGTTGTGGGGGGGGGGGGGGGGTCGTTGCTCTACCTGGCCCACAATGGAAATTTGTGGATTAGTCTCCTACTGGAGCCGCGTGTCTTTTGGGGCACAAAGAGGAAAAGGAGATGGAGAAATGCCACTCTTGAAGCTTTGTGGGTACTGTTTGGATATGTTTTAGTAGGTGGTTAGTGTGTGGAAACTTACTCATTACTACACTTGTTCGCTGATGTTTCCTGCGTTCGCGAGGTAGCGCCAAGAACAAGAGAGCAACAGCCTTATTTGTTCACATCCACTCCCAAACTCCTATACACAATGGACTGAAACCAGACTCCAATTATCCACTGCTAAGCCCCAGGCCGCTTCATAAACCCTAGATCAACCCATTGGCAGCGCGTCGCCCCCTGTATACCACATCGCTCCAATTCGCTCAGTGCATCTTTCACTCCATCCTTCCCTCTCGTCCTCGATCCCTCCCTCCACCTTGTGGGGCCCCAGGTTTCTGACAAGAATACCCTCTTCGACTCTCCTCACTCATCCTCCCCATTTGTCCAAACCATATCATCATCATTACACCCTCTTCATTTCTCTCAGCCGTATCTCTCTCTCTCTCTCTCTCTCTCTCTCTCTCTCTCTCTCTCTCTCTCTCTCTCTCTCTCTCTCTCTCTCTCTCTATCTATCTATCTATCTATCTATGTATTTTTGCACAGATAGGCGTGCGATAGACTAGATCCTGCTATCATTCAAAAAGAACCGTGAAACCATTGGCAAAGTTTGGGAGCTAACTCGTGACCTGACCTTGACCTCTGGTCATCACATGCCTTACTTTGACCTTCCCGCCTGACCCCTCACATGATGACGTCATGCACTTTATATATATATATATATATATATATATATATATATATATATATATATATATATATATATATATATATTGGAAAGGATCACAATTTGCGAGTGATCAAGCTATTCCTATGAGTCCACGGGGGAAATGAAACACGATAAGTTCCCAAGTGCACTTTCGTGTAATAATCACATCATCAGGGGAGACACAAGAGAGAAATATAACAGTCAGTTGATATACAACGAAGAGACGTAGCTAGGATGCCATTTGGTAAACATGTGATTGTCCAAGACAATCGTATGTTTACCAAATGGCGTCCTAGCTTCAATTTATATTCACCGTTAACCAATTTCAGTTATCATCTCTGTCCCTTATATTAAGCGATAACTAATTTTAGTTACTTTTTCCCTACATTTAAGCTATAACCCAATTTTAGTTATTATTTTTGTCCCTTATATTAAGCTATAACCAATTTTAGTTATTTTTTCCCTACATTTAAGCTATAACCCAATTTCAGTTATTATTTTTGTCCCTTACATTTAGCGATAACCAATTTTAGTTTTTGTTTTTCCCTTGCATTAAACCATAACCAATTTTAGTTATCTTTTCCCTTACATTAAGCGATAACCAACTTAGTTATTTCGGCTTGAAATATATATTCTTTCTAAACTTTTCCGTTTAGCTTTATTCCACTTGTGTTAAACCTGGAGCATCTATCTTACATGAGGCTACTTGATAGATAGATGTATCTATCTTTCATAAGGCTACTTGATAGATAGATGTATCTATCTTGCATGAGGCTACTTGATAGATGTATCTATTTTGCATAAGGTTACTTGGTAGACAGATGTATCTATCTTGCATAAGGCTACTTGGTAGATAGATATATCTATCCTGCATGAGGCTACTTGATAGATAGTTGTATCTATCTTACATGAGGCTACTTGATAGATAGATGTATCTATCGGGGGTTGGATATATATATATATATATATATATATATATATATATATATATATATATATATAATCATACCCTGGCGGGATGGACCCTGGCAGCATCTTCAATAGGTCTTAGCTGGCGCGGGTGGGTATCGAACCCTGGGCGATACCCCACAAGGGATCTTTGTCTATTAGTCTAGTTTTTTAAGCATTTTTTTTTTTTTCTAAAAGTTTACTTATCGGCGTTGATATGTAGGGCCGCTTGGCACTGTATGTTCGCTCGTTAGTTCATTCGCTCGACTGTTGTTCGCTCGCTAGTTTATTCGTTAGACCGTTGTTCGCTCGCTAGTTTATTCGTTAGACCGTTGTTCGCTTGCTAGTTCATTCACTAGACCGTTGTTCTCTCGGTAGTTTATTCGCTAGACCGTTGTTCGCTCTGTAGTTCATTCGCTAGGTCATTGTTCGCTCTGTAATTCATCCCCTAGACCGTTCTTTCACTCGCTGGTTCATTCGTTCGCTAGTTTATTCGCTAGGCCGTTGTTCTCTCGCTAGTTCATTCGCTGAGCCGTTGTTCGCTCGGGAGTTCATTCGCTGAGCCGTTGTTCGCTCGGGAGTTCATTCGCTGAGCCGTTGTTCTCTCACTAGTTCATTCGCTGAGCCGTTGTTCGCTCGGGAGTTCATTCGCTGAGCCTTTGTTCGCTCGGGAGTTCATTCGTTGAGCCGTTGTTCTCTCGCTAGTTCAATCGCTGAGCCTTTGTTCGCCCGGGAGTTCATTCGCTGAGCCGTTGTTCGCTCGGGAGTTCATTCGCTGAGCCGTTGTTCGCTCGGGAGATCATTCGCTGAGCCGTTATCTCTCCAACTCTGGGTAGAGGCGTTGGCTCGGGAGTAGATATTGTACAATTGTACAATTTAAGACTCGGTTCCAGTACTTCCCGTCTTGTTAAAGTGGTCGTAACTGCGGTCGTAACTATGGTCGTATTTGAGGTCGTAACTATGGTCGTAACTATGGTAATAAGTATGGTCGTAACTACGGTCGTAACTATGGTCGTTGCTACGGTCGTAACTATGGTCGTAATGACGGTCGTAACTATGGTCGTAACTACGGTCGTAACTATGGTCGTAACTACTGTCGTAACTAAGGTCGTAACTATGTTCGTAATTACGGTCGTAACTGTGGTCGTACCTACGATCGTAACTATGGTCGTAACTACGGTCGTAACTAAGGTCGTAACTATGTTCGTAATTACGGTCGTAACTGTGGTCGTAACTACGATCGTAACTATGGTCGTAACTACGGTCGTAACTAAGGTCGTAACTATGTTCGTAATTACGGTCGTAACTGTGGTCGTAACTGTGGTCGTAACTACGATCGTAACTATGGTCGTAACTATGGTCGTAATTGCGTTCGTAACTACGTTCGTAACTATGGTTGTAACTATGGTCGTAACTATGGTCGTAACTACGGTCGTAACTATGGTCGTAACTACGGTCGTAACTATGGTCGTAACTAAGGTCGTAACTAAGGTCGTAACTACGGTCGTAACTAAGGTCGTAACTACGGTCGCAGCTATGGTCGTAACTATGGTCGTAACTGTGGTCGTAACTATGTTCGTAATTACGGTCGTAACTGTGGTCGTAACTGTGGTCGCAACTACGATCGTAACTATGGTCGTAACTATGGTCGTAATTGCGTTCGTAACTACGTTCGTAACTATGGTTGTAACTATGGTCGTAACTATGGTCGTAACTACGGTCGTAACTATGGTCGTAACTATGGTCGTAAGTATGGTCGTAACTACGGTCGTAACTATGGTCGTTACTACGGTCCTAACTATGGTCGTAACTAAGGTCGTAACTATGGTCGTAACTACGGTCGTAACTATGGTCGTAACTAAGGTCGTAACTAAGGTCGTAACTACGGTCGTAGCTATGGTCGTAACTATGGTCGTAACTGTTGTCGTAACTACGTTCGTAATTACGGTCGTAACTACGGTCGTAACTATGGTCGTAACTAAGGTCGTAACTATGGTCGTAACTATGGTCGTAACTATTGTCGTAACCAAGGTCGTAACTATGGTCGTAACTATGGTCGTAACTAAGGTCGTAACTAAGGTCGTAACTATGGTCGGAACTATGGTCGTAACTGTGTGTTTGTTTGTGCGCATATATATATATATATATGTATGTGTGTGTGTGTGTGTGTGTGTGTGTGTGTGTGTAAATACATATCAGTATCAAATTTTGAAAACACATATACGTTGTGAGTTAGATATAATATTGGAATTATGAAATATAATTCTCTTTAAATTCATGTGTTAAAAATTATTTTACAATTTATAGCCAGAGGGAGAAAGTTTTCCCCCGCTCGAGTGTAGCGGAAGTCGCTATTCTGTTACGCTACGAAATAAAAAAAAAAAAAAATACATAAAAGACAATTTGGACGCGCATTTTTTTTTTTCTAGGGATACCGAAACTCACAAAAAGCTCAGAATAACATGAGCAAAACAGGACGAACATCCACGTTCAGTTGAACAATATGAAAACACAAGTGTTAGGTAACCTTCCCAGCGCTATTTTTGAGTACGCGAAACTCCATATGGCAACACTCGCAGTGTTGCCGACTAATGATCACCTTCCTAACTATGGCCTCTCTGGGTAGCGGCTGAGTTAATGAGCCGTAGACCAAACCATTATCTCAGATACTCTGGTGCTGGCCTCTCTTCTTCTTTATCTGCCAGGTTTTTTTTAAGGGTCAGTATCTTCGAGATGTAAATCTTCGAGATTTTCTCCTTTTTATTGTTGTTATTATTATCATTATTATTATTATTATTATTATTATTATTATTATTATTATTATTATTAACTATTACTATTATTATTATTATTATTATTATTATTATTATTATTATTATTATTATCATTATTATTATTATCATTATTATTATTATCATTATTATTATTATTATTATTATTATTATTATTATCATTATCATTATTATTATTATTATTATCATTAATATTATTATTATTGTTGTTATTATTATTATTATTATTATTATTATTATTATTATTATTATTATTATTATTATTATTATTATCGTTATTATTATTATTATCATTATTATTATTATTATTATTATTATTATTATTATCATTAATATTATTTTTATTATCATCAACTTGGAAATGTAATCTCTGTTTCTCTTCACCACCAACGCCTCTTCTGTAGGGGCAAAATGTAACCTTGCATCACACTTTGGAAACCTATGTTCCCAGATTCCCCTCCTCATTCAATAACCTCCCCCCCCCCCCAACAGTGACCAAATATATACACGCCGAATTAACCTGACAAGCATCAAGCAACCACCCTCCAATTCCAGTTCTATAGGACAACCCACTGCACAAAATACACCCGCTCGAAACTACATTCCCCAGACATGTACGTGTTACTCTTTTCCTTAACGTTCTGCATCACACTTGGCTCCACCATCACAAAACACCGTTCCAACACATCTCAAGACACATCATGCTCAGGATTCAATTTCCATATTAAGGACTTCTCAGTTGGCCTGTGCTTGCTTCACAAAGACACACCTCCACCACATGAGCTCTCCTTATGATCTGTGGTCCTGCCCAGTGGACGTGGCTGGCGTCCTGAGCGCAGCGGGAGCTTCCTACCCCAGGATTCTCTTCTATCCGTATGAAGTAGTATTTAGTTGTATACAAACATTCTCTGTTATGTCTAATGCACCGAAACCACAGCTCCCTATCCATATCCAGGCCCCACAAAACTTTCCATGGTTTACCCGGGACGTTTCACATGCCCTGGTTCAGTCCATTGATAACACGTCGACCCATGTATACCACATAATTCCAATTGACTTTATCATGTATACATCTTTCAATCTCATGCATGGGCAGATTGAGATGACTTAAAACCTTTTTCTTTCCATCCTTCCACCTCCAATTTGGTCTCCCACTTCTCCTCGTTCCCTCCACCTCTGACACATATATCCTCTTTGTCAATCTTTCCTCACTCATTCTCTCCATGTGACCAAACCATTTCAAAACACCCTCTTCTGCTCCCTCAACTACACTGTTTTTATTACCACACATCTCTCTTACCTTTATATTAATTACTCGATCAAACCACCTCACACCACATATTGTCCTCAAACATCTTAACTCCAACACATCCACTCTCCTCCGCACATATTCATTTACAACCCATGCCTCGCATCCATACAATATCGTTGAGACGACTATACCATCAAACATACCCATTTTCAATTTCCCACATAACGACCTCTCTTTCCAAATTGACGTCAATGCTCCCAGAAACTTCGCCCCCCTCACCCATCCTATGACTCACTTCCGCTTCCATGGTTCCATTCCCTGCTAAGTCCACTTCCAGATATCTAAAACACTTCACTTCCTCCAATTAATCTCCATTCAAACTTACATCTCATCTAACCTGTCCCTCTGCCCTACTAAACGTGATAACTTTGATTTTTATACATATTTCCCCTCAACGTTCTCCTTCCACATACCTAAATTCAGTTACCATTTACTGCAGTTTCTCACTTGACTCTGCCACCAGAGCTGTCATCAACGAAAAACGACTGACTCACTTCCCAAATCCACTCATTCCCTAAAGACTGCATTCTCGCCCCTCTCTCCAAAAGTCTTGCGTTTACCTCCCTAACCATCCAATTCATAAACAAATTAAACAGCCACGGAGACATCACACACCCCTACCGCAGACCAACCTTCTCTTGGAACCACTCACTCTCCTCTCTTCCTACTCGTATACAAGCTGTACGCACACTCTTGATAAAAAGCTTCCCATTGCTTCAAGTAGATTTTTGTGAATATCCTTTATTCGTAAGACCTTCCACAAAGCATCTCTATCAACCCTATCATATATCTTCTTCAGATCCGTAACTGTCACGTACAAATGCTTCTTTTTTACCTTAGTATTTCTCACATACATTCTTCAAAGGAAACACCTGATCCAAACATCCACCACCACTTCCAAAACCACATTGTTCCTTCCTAATCTAATGCCTTGTGCATGCCACCACCCTATCACCACTCTCCCATACAACTTACCAGGTACACTCAAGAAACTCATACCTCTGTAATAGGAACATTTACTTTCGTCCTTCTTGCTTATACAAGCCTCCCGCCAATCCATTGGCACCTCACATTGAAACATACACACAATTAACAAATTATCGACATTGTCTCCCCGTTTCTCGAAATATTCACCTGCATTCCCATCCACTCTACTCGCTTTGCCACACTTTATCTTCTGCAAAGGTTTTCACCACCTCTTCTTTTTTCCATATGCCTCTTGCCATGACTCTCACTTCGCATACCAACCCGTTCATTAAACCCTACATATACCATCCTCTCCTCTATCACACACACACACACACACACACACACACACACACACACACACACACAGACACACACACACACACACACACACACACACACACATGTAAACGGATGTGTGTGCATGAGCAATTTTTTAAGGCTTGTTTCGTTGCTAGAAGCAAATTGTTCATTTACTAACATCAGTTTTGTCTTATCTTATTGTTCTTCAAGTTGCTTCTCTCACATCAAGTTCCGTGATACAGGACGAAAGAGTTTCAGCTTTGGACTAAGATTTATGCACGCTGTAGGGTAATTACTAATATATATATATATATATATATATATATATATATATATATATATATATATATATATATATATATATATCCCTGGGGATAAAGGAGAAAGAATACTTCCCATGTATTCCCTGCGTGTCGTAGAAGGCGACTAAAAGGGAAGGGAGCGGGGGGCTGGAAATCCTCCCCTCTCGTTTTTTTTTTTTTTTTTAATTTTCCAAAAGAAGGAACAGAGAAGAGGGCCATGTGAGGATATTCCCTCAAAGGCCCAGTCCTCTGTTCTTAACGCTACCTCGCTATCGCGGGAAATAGCGAATAGTATGAAAAAAAAAAAAAAAAAAAATATATATATATATATATATATATATATATATATATATATATATATATATATATATACCTATACATTTCAACGCATACCTACATATACATACACATATATACACATGTACATATCCATACTTGCTACCATCATCCATTTCCGTCGCCACCCCGCCACACATGAAATGGCACCCCCCTTCCCCGGATCGAGCGCGAGGTAGCGCCAGGAAAATACAACAAAGGCCACATTCGTTCACACTTAGTCTCTAGCTGTCATGTATAATGCACCGAAACCACAGCTCCCTTTCCACATCCAAGCCCCACAAAACTTTCCATGGTTTACCCCAAACGCTTCACATGCCCTGGTTCAATCCACTGACAGCACGTCGACCCCGGTATACCACATCCTTCCAATTCACTCTATTCCTTGCACGCCTTTCACCCTCCTGTGTATTATGGCCCCGATCGCTCATAATCTTTTTCACTCCATCCTTCTACCTCCAATTTGGTCTCCCGCTTCTCCTCGTTCCTTCCACCTCTGACACATATATCCTCTTTGTCAATCTTTCCTCACTCATTCTCTCCATGTGACCAAACCATTTCAATACACCCTCTTCTGCTCTCTCAATCACACTCTTTTTACTACCACACATCTCTCATACCTTCCATTATTTACTCGATCAAACCACCTCACGCCACATATTGTCCTCAAACATCTCATTTCCAACACATCCACACTCCTCCGCACAACCCTATCTATAGCTCACGCCTCGCAACCATATAACATTGTTGGAACCACTATTCCTTCAAACATACCCATTTTTGCTTTCCGAGATAATGTTCTCGACTTCCACACATTCTTCAAGGCTCCCAGGACTTTCGCCCCCTCCCCACCCTATGATTCACTTCCGCTTCCATGGTTCCATCCGCTGCTAAATCCAATCCCAGATATCTAAAATACTTCACTTCCTCCAGTTTTTCTCCATTCAAACTTATCTTCTAATTTACTTGTTCCCCAACCCTACTGAACCTAATAACCATGCTCTTATTCACATTTATTCTCAACTTTCTTTTTCTTCAACTTATGCAGTTTGTCACCAGAATCAGCCACCAGCGCTGTATCATCAGCGAACAACAACTGACTCACTTCCCAAGCTCTCACCCACAACAGACTTCATACTTGCCCCTCTTTCCAAAAGTCTTGCATTCACCTCCCTAACAACCCCATCCATAAACAAATTAAACAGCCATGGAGACATCACACACCCCTGCCGCAAACCTACATTCACTGAGAACCAATCACTTTCCTCTCTTCCTACACGTACACATGCCTTACATCCTCGATAAAAACTTTTCACTGCTTCTAGCAATTTACCTCCTACGCCATATATTCTTAATACCTTCCACAGAGCATCTCTATCCACTGTATCATATGCCTTCTCCAGATCCATAAATGCTACATAAAAATCCATTTGCTTTTCTAAGTATTTCTCACATACATTCTTCAAAGCAAACACCTGATCCACACATCCTCTACCACTTCTGAAACCACACTGCTCTTCCCCAATCTGATGCTCTGTACATGCTTTCACCCTCTCAGTCAATACCCTCCCATATAATTTACCAGGAATACTCAACAAACTTATACCTCTGTAATTTGAACACTCACCTTTGTCCCCTTTCCCGTTATACAATGGCACTATGCATGCATTCCACCAATCCTCAAGCACTTCACCATGAACCATACATACACTGAATATCCTTACCAACCAGTCAAAAACACAGTCACCCCCTTTTTTAATATATATATATATATATATATATATATATATATATATATATATATATATATATATATATATGGGTTGTACAGCCAAATGGTCAACGTAATGAGCAACCGCTGAAATGACACTAGGTTCGAATTCTTGCAACTGGAGGGCATAATGTGAGAACTCTATACATATAAATATGGATGTTTTGCGGTTTCTCAAGACGTGTCATGCAACAGTTGATGTGTTGCACGTTGCAACTGAATGTTGCCTCTCATACTGTTACATCTATGATCTATTCTAACCACGTAACAATCCTCAAGTAATTTTTTTTTTCTCCCTTCAGTCTTAATGCAGCTTCGCACCAGAGTGTTAGCTGCCTGTATCCCCCCTGCCCCCTCACCCTCCCGTCCCCTTCCTCAACAGCCAGACTTGGAACACCAATCTTACACGAGGTCAATATTTGGACTAAGTTAGGCGAGGTGGGTTAAGTCTATTACCACCTTCGTCCATTGGGGGTGGGGGAGCTGCCGCGCCCCGACCCCCCCCCCCCCAAAGTTGCTGTGAACTCACTCCCTCGCAAATCCGGGGTCGAACCTTGGCCTCTGTTAAAGTGAGCAGCGGGAGGATGCTCTCTCTCTCTCTCTCTCTCTCTCTCTCTCTCTCTCTCTCTCTCTCTCTCTCTCTCTCTCTCTCTCTCTCTCTTCTTTACCATCTAGCGCATCTTATTCTTGTTTTGTCAGGAGAAGAATAGCCCATTCACTCATATATACATATATGTACATACACGCCCATATACGCACATAAACATACATATACATATCAACATATACATACATACACACAAGACATATACATATATATACATGTACATATTCATTCTTTCTTGCCTTCATCCATTCCTGTCGCTACCCCGCCCCACATATATATGTGTGTGTGTGTGTGTGTTTGTGTATTCGTAAACACATAATTGTTCTGTATGAAGGGGAAGTTTGGCACTCTTTAAACATTCTCCATCGTTACAACTTCTCAGATCTATTGTCTTGTGTCGGCATCAACCGTGCCTTTGGTCATTTCATTCCATGCATCATCACTTAAATGGTCTGTCCATCTCATTACTGCCTAGTGATCCAGCTTCTTAATCGGCCTTCCATGTGGTGTAGTGTCAAATGCTCTCTGGCAGTCCATATACAGAAGATGCACCCAGCTTTCCCTTTTGTCTAAGACAGAGCTCACTTTCTCGTGGAAATCTAAGGTTTATTACACATGACCTCCTTTCCCTAGAGCCGTTCTTCCGTTTCTCATTTAGATAATTTATCCTTAGTGGACAGTTATCCATTAACTTGATTCCATTTTCTGGAACCTGTCGGAGCCCGTTCGTCAAGACTGGTCCATTGTCCAGTGCCTCTTCCCATTTTCTTTACCTACAGATAGGTTTGAACATTACATGTTATGATATACAGGCATTTCTGAGGTAGCCAACGGGGGAGAATCGCTTCGTCTTTGGGACTAGAGTGTGGGCGGCCTGTGTCACCCCACAGACCCACAGTGAGTGGGAGGGGGCCCTGGAGCCTCTAGATAACAGCTCTAGAAAATTTCTAGGTTTTAGGTCACCAATGGCGAAGTGGTTAGGCCACTCGCCCTCCGTGAAGGGGTGCCCGGGTTCAGTCTTTGAGGGCTTGATGCTAAACTTGTGTGGACTGAATTACACGTAATCAGTACATGTTCTTTTATATACGCATAACGCTTGCCTTTTTCCATTCCTTTAGCACCTTTCTTTTTTGCGTATGTCCAAAGACGTCTTGGGCTGCCACTCCAAAGCTGCTCTCCACACGGGGGAGGAGAGTAAGGTGGGCTTCTTTGGGCCAGATAGGTACTCAATGAGGCTGCGTGTCTTCCCACGAGCTGATCATCTGTCATTGCGCTGTGAAACACACACACACACACACACACACACACACACACACACACACACACCCACCCACCCACCCACCCACCCACCCACACACACATACACACAGACACACACACACACACACACACACACACACACACACACACACACACCCACACATGGGCTAAAATATTGTAGGCTACAGTTACGCTGAGTGATCAGGGTAATGGAATGGTTTTATGGGACACTTACCACGGCTTCTCCTAAAGTTAACGCGCCTCTTGTTTCTTCAACGCCATGAGAGAGAGAGAGAGAGAGAGAGAGAGAGAGAGAGAGAGAGAGAGAGAGAGAGAGAGAGAGAGAGAGAGAGAGAGAGAGAGAGAGAGAGAGAATGCACAACGAACGTTTCTTCTTCCTAGAGAGAGAGAGAGAGAGAGAGAGGAGAGAGAGAGTGCACAACGAACGTTTCTTCCCACAGAGAGAGAGAGAGAGAGAGAGAGAGAGAGAGAGAGAGAGAGAGAGAGAGAGAGAGAGAGAGGAGGGACCTTTAAATTGGCCTGACACATTATCTTCCCTCACAAGTTTGAGCACACGTTAAAACGAGAGAAAAAAAAATAGCGACTTAAAATCCTCTTGGCTGGCGAGATCTGGCAACTAACACTTAACACTTCACTGCCAGACGTGCAGGAGAACGTTCAATAATTTCAAGCCACTTAAACACGGACTACACTGTATCTGAGCGCTGGTTTCTTGGGGGGAAATTACTTCCATTAAAGTTTGATCAGAGTCTCCAGAGGATTTTGACGACCGGCAGACATGTTTTTGGGACAGAGAACAATTTTTACTACCGAACGAGATGTCATCGCGGGATTTTTACTTTATTTCTATATGACATTAAGTGACTAGTTTGAAACGGTAATAAATGCCTAGAATGGAGGAGATATGAGAGTTGGAAATATCAAAGGTGAAGAGATGAGAGAGCATGGTATTTAAAGAGGATAACATAACTGATTGTCAGTTTCAACTCAACGGGAACACAGAAAATCACTGGTGTAAAAATGTTATGGCAGCAACAAACACAGTGTGATAAAGGTTTTCTATTTCCCTGAAGTTACTTGTGTGAAAAAATGAAGTATAATCATGTAAAAGTCGTAGTTTGTATCAAATAACAGACCTTGATGGCGTAACACCGGGGTATTTTAGATTATTCAAACGTCACGAAATTTTCCCCAATGGAGGTGTGTAGTAAGTATCAATCTTAGCGGTCTTTTTACTTGGCTGAAAAGTAGCAGAATTCTGCCTTGTTTATGCTAAACTCTCATGCTTTCTTAAGCTACTTCAATGGCTCCATCCAGCTACTCCTCCTCTCTCCCCTCTCCTGTGCCTGACACCCGTAAAATCACCATGAAAACGTGGGATAAATCTTGACAGTGAATAAATTACATAGATATTAAAGTTCGATCCCACATTGTAAGGTAAACCACACACCCACCCACACACACACACACACACACACACACACATATATATATATATATATATATATATATATATATATATATATATATATATATTTGAAAGGATCACACTTTTTCGCGTAATCAAGCATATTCCTGAGAGTCCACGGGGAAAATGAAACACGGTAAGTTCCCTTTTCGTGTTTCCCCGTGGACTCTTAAGAATGTATATATATATATATATATATATATATATATATATATATATATATATATATATATATATATATAAATATATATATATATATATATATATACTTAGAAAAATAAATGAGAGAAGGCATATGATAGAGTTGATAGAGATGCTCTGTGGAAGGTATTAAGAATATATGGTGTGGGAGGCAAGTTGTTAGAAGCAGTGAAAAGTTTTTATCGAGGATGTAAGGCATGTGTACGTGTAGGAAGAGAGGAAAGTGATTGGTTCTCAGTGAATGTCGGTTTGCGGCAGGGGTGTGTGATGTCTACATGGTTGTTTAATTTGTTTATGGATGGAGTTGTTAGGGAAGTGAAAGCAAGAGTTTTGGAGAGAGGGGCAAGTATGTAGTCTGTTATGGATGAGAGGGCTTGGCAAGTGAGTCAGTTGTTGTTCGCTGATGATACAGCGCTGGTGGCTGATTCATGTGAGAAACTGCAGAAGCTGGTGACTGAGTTTGGTAAAGTGTGTGAAAGAAGAAAGTTAAGAGTAAATGTGAATAAGAGCAAGGTTATTAGGTACAGTAGGGTTGAGGGTCAAGTGAATTGGGAGGTAACTTTCAATGGAGAAAAACTGGAGGAAGTGAAGTGTTTTAGATATCTGGGAGTGGATTTGGCAGCGGATGGAACTATGGAAGCGGAAGTGAGTCACAGGGTGGGGGAGGGGGCGAAGGTTGTGGGAGCGTTGAAGAATGTGTGGAAGGTGAGAACATTATCTCGGAGAGCAAAAATGGGTATGTTTGAAGGAATAGTAGTTCCAACAATGTTATATTGTTGCAAAGTATGGGCTATAGATAGGGTTGTGCGCAGGAGGGTGAATGTGTTGGAAATGAGATGTTTGAGGACAATATGTGGTGTGAGGTGTTTGATCGAGTAAGTAACGAAAGGGTAAGAGAGATGTGTGGCAATAAAAAGAGTGTGGTTGAGAGAGCAGAAGTTGTTTTGAAATAGTTTGGTCACATGGAGAGAATGAGTGAGGAGAGATTGACCAAGAGAATATATGTGTCAGAGGTAGAGGGAACGAGGAGAAGTGGGAGACCGAATTGGAGGTGGAGGGTTGGAGTGAGAAAGATTATGAGCGATCGGTGCCTGAACATAGAGGAGGGTGAAAGGCTTACAAGGAATAGAGTGAATTGGAACGATATGGTATACCGGGGTCGACGTGCTGTTAATGGATTGAACTAGGGCATGTGAAGCGTCTGGGGTAAACCATGGAAAGTTCTGTGGGGCCTGGATGTGGAAAGGGAGCTGTGGTTTCGGTGCATTATGCATGACAGCTAGAGACTGAGTGTAAACGAATGTGGCCTTTGATGTCTTTTCCTAGCGCTACCTCGCGCGCGTGCGGGGGGAGGGGTGGGGGTGCCATTTCACGTGTGGCGGGGTGGCGACAGGAATGGATGAAGGCAGCAAGTATGAGTATGTACATGTGTATATATGCATATGTCTGCGTATGTATATGTATGTATACGTTGAAATGTATAGGTATGTATATGTGCATGTGTGGGCATTTATGTATGTACATGTGTATGTGGGTGAGTTGGGCAATTCTTTCGTCTGTTTCCTTGCGCTACCTCGCTAACGCGGGAGACAGCGACAAAGTATAAAAAAGATGATAAAAATAATAATAATGATAATGATATATATTTATTTATTTATTTTGCTTTGTCGCTGTCTCCCGCATTTGCGAGGTAGCGCAAGGAAACAGAAGAAAGAAATGGCCCAACCCACCCCCATACACATGTATATACACACACGTCCACACACGCAAATATACATACCTATACATATCAATGTACACATATATATACACACACAGACACATACATATATACCCATGCACACAATTCACACTGTCTGCCTTCATTCATTCCCATCGCCACCTCGCCACACATGAAATACCATCCCCCTCCCCCCTCATGTGTGCGAGGTAGCGCTAGGAAAAGATAACAAAGGCCCCATTCGTTCACACTCAGTCTCGAACTGTCATGCAATAATGCCCGAAACCACAGCTCCCTTTCCACATCCAGGCCCCACACAACTTTCCATGGTTTACCCCAGACGCTTCACATTCCCTGATTCAATCCACTGACAGCACGTCAACCCCGGTATACCACATCGATCCAATTAACTCTATTCCTTGCCCGCCTTTCACCCTCCTGCATGTTCAGGCCCCGATCACTCAAAATCTTTTTCACTCCATCTTTCCACCTCCAATTTGGTCTCCCACTTCTCCTCGTTCCCTCCACCTCCGACACATATATCCTCTTGGTCAATCTTTCCTCACTCATTCTCTCCATGTGCCCAAACCATTTCAAACCACCCTCTTCTGCTCTCTCAACCACGCTCTTTTTATTTCCACACATCTCTCTTACCCTTACATTACTTACTCGATGAAACCACCTCACACCACACATTGTCCTCAAACATCTCATTTTCAGCACATCCACCCTCCTGCGCACAACTCTATCCATAGCCCACGCCTCGGTACCATACAACATTGTTGGAACCACTATTCCTTCAAACATACCCATTTTTGCTTTCCGAAATAATGTTCTCGACTTCCACACATTCTTCAATGCTCCCAGGATTTTCGCCCCCTCCCCCACCCTATGATTCACTTCCGCTTCCATGGTTCCATCCCCTGCCAGATCCACTCCCAGATATCTAAAACACTTTACTTCCTCCAGTTTTTCTCCATTCAAACTTACCTCCCAATTGACTTGATCCTCAACCCTACTGTACCTAATAACCTTGCTCTTATTCACGTTTACTCTTAACTTTCTTCTTTCACACACTTTACCAAACTCAGTCACCAGCTTCTGCAGTTTCTCACATGAATCAGCCACCAGCGCTGTATCATCAGCGAATAACAACTGACTCACTTCCCAAGCCCTCTCATCCACAACAGACTTCATACTTGCCCCTCTTTCCAAAACTCTTGCATTCACCTCCCTAACAACCCCATCCATAAACAAATTAAGCAACCATGGAGACATCACACACCCCTGCCGCAAACCTACATTCAATGAGAACCAATCACTTTCCTCTCTTCCTACACGTACACATGCCTTACATCCTCGATAAAAACTTTTCACTGCTTCTAACAACTTGCCTCCCACACCATATATTCTTAATACCTTCCACAGAGCATCTCTATCAACTCTATCATATGCCTTCTCCAGATCCATAAGTGCTACATACAAATCCATTTGCTTTTCTAAGTATTTCTCACATACATTCTTCAAAGCAAACACCTGATCCACACATCCTCTACCACTTCTGAAACCACACTGCTCTTCCCCAATCTGATGCTCTGTACATGCCTTCACCCTCTCAATCAATGCCCTCCCATATAATTTACCAGGAATACTCAACAAACTTATACCTCTGTAATTTGAGCACTCACTCTTATCCCCTTTGCCTTTGTACAATGGCACTATGCACGCATTCCGCCAATCCTCAGGCACCTCACCATGAGTCATACATACATTAAATAACCTTACCAACCAGTCAATAATACAGTCACCCCCTTCTATTAAAAAATTCCATTGCAATACCATCCAAACCTGCTGCCTTGCCGGCTTTCATCTTCCGCAAAGCTTTTACTACCTCTTCTCTGTTTACCAAATCATTTTCCCTAACCCTCTCACTTTGCACACCACCTCGACCAAAACCCTATATTTGCCACTCTATCATCAAACACATTCAACAAACCTTCAAAATACTCACTCCATCTCCTTCTCACATCACCACTACTTGTTATCACCTCCCCATTTGCGCCCTTCACTGAAGTTCCCATTTGTTCCCTTGTCTTACGCACTTTATTACCTCCTTCCAGAACATCTTTATATATATATATATATATATATATATATATATATATATATATATATATATATATATATATATTTTTGCCGCTGTCTCCCGCGTTTGCGAGGTAGCGCAAGGAAACAGACGAAAGAAATGGCCCAACCCGCCCCCATACACATGTATATACATACGTCCACACACGCAAAATACACATACCTACACAGGTTTCCATGGTTTACCCCAGACGCTTCACATGCCCCGATTCAATCCACTGACAGCACGTCAACCCCGGTATACCACATCGCTCCAATTCACTCTATTCCTTGCCCTCCTTTCACCCTCCTGCATGTTCAGGCCCCGATCACACAAAATCTTTTTCACTCCATCTTTCCACCTCCAATTTGGTCTCCCTCTTCTCCTCGTTCCCTCTACCTCCGACACATATATCCTCTTGGTCAATCTTTCCTCACTCATTCTCTCCATGTGCCCAAACCATTTCAAAACACCCTCTTCTGCTCTCTCAACCACGCTCTTTTTATTTCCACACATCTCTCTTACCCTTACGTTACTTACTCGATCAAACCACCTCACACCACACATTGTCCTCAAACATCTCATTTCCAGCACATCCATCCTCCTGCGCACAACCCTATCCATAGCCCACGCCTCGCAACCATACAACATTGTTGGAACCACTATTCCTTCAAACATACTCATTTTTGCTTTCCGAGATAATGTTCTCGACTTCCACACATTCTTCAAGGCTCCCAGAATTTTCGCCCCCTCCCCCACCCTATGATCCACTTCCGCTTCCATGGTTCCATCCGCTGCCAGATCCACTCCCAGATATCTAAAACACTTCACTTCCTCCAGTTTTTCTCCATTCAAACTCACCTCCCAATTGACTTGACCCTCAACCCTACTGTACCTAATAACCTTGCTCTTATTCACATTTACTCTTAACTTTCTTCTTTCACACACTTTACCAAACTCAGTCACCAGCTTCTGCAGTTTCTCACATGAATCAGCCACCAGCGCTGTATCATCAGCGAACAACAACTGCCTCACTTCCCAAGCTCTCTCATCCCCAACAGACTTCATACTTGCCCCTCTTTCCAAAACTCTTGCATTCACCTCCCTAACAACCCCATCCATAAACAAATTAAACAACCATGGAGACATCACACACCCCTGCCGCAAACCTACATTCACTGAGAACCAATCACTTTCCTCTCTTCCTACACGTACACATGCCTTACATCCTCGATAAAAACTTTTCACTGCTTCTAACAACTCGCCTCCCACACCATATATTCTTAATACCTTCCACAGAGCATCTCTATCAACTCTATCATATGCCTCTCCAGATCCATAAATGCTACATACAAATCCATTTGCTTTTCTAAGTATTTCTCACATACATTCTTCAAAGCAAACACCTGATCCACACATCCTCTACCACTTCTGAAACCACACTGCTCTTCCCCAATCTGATGCTCTGTACATGCTTTCACCCTCTCAATCAATACCCTCCCATATAATTTACCAGGAATACTCAACAAACTTATACCTCTGTAATTTGAGCACTCACTCTTATCCCCTTTGCCTTTGTACAATGGCACTATGCACGCATTCCGCCAGTCCTCAGGCACCTCACCGTGAGTCATACATACATTAGATAACCTTACCAACCAGTCAACAATACAGTCACCCCCTTTTTTAATAAATTCCACTGCAATACCATCCAAACCTGCTGCCTTGCCGGCTTTCATCTTCCGCAAAGCTTTTACTACCTCTTCTCTGTTTACCAAATCATTTTCCCTAACCCTCTCACTTTGCACACCACCTCGACCAAAACACCATATATCTGCCACTCTATCATCAAACACATTCAACAAACCTTCAAAATACTCACTCCATCTCCTTCTCACATCACCACTACTTGTTATCACCTCCCCATTTGCGCCCTTCACTGAAGTTCCCATTTGCTCCCTTGTCTTACGCACTTTATTTACCTCCTTCCAGAACATCTTTTTATTCTCCCTAAAATTTAATGATACTCTCTCACCCCAACTCTCATTTGCCCTTTTTTTTCACCTCTTGCACCTTTCTCTTGACCTCCTGTCTCTTTCTTTTATACGTCTCCCACTCAACTGCATTTTTTCCCTGCAAAAATCGTCCAAATGCCTCTCTCTTCTCTTTCACTAATACTCTTACTTCTTCATCCCACCACTCACTACCCTTTCTAATCAACCCACCTCCCACTCTTCTCATGCCACGAGCATCTTTTGCGCAATCCATCACTGATTCCCTAAATACATCCCATTCCTCCCCCACTCCCCTTACTTCCATTGTTCTCACCTTTTTCCATTCTGTACTCAGTCTCTCCTGGTACTTCCTCACACAAGTCTCCTTCCCAAGCTCACTTACTCTCACCACCCTCTTCACCCCAACATTCACTCTTTTTTTCTGAAAACCCATACAAATCTTCACCTTAGCCTCCACAAGATAATGATCAGACATCCCTCCAGTTGCACCTCTCAGCACATTAACATCCAAAAGTCTCTCTTTCGCGCGCCTGTCAATTAACACGTAATCCAATAACGCCTCTCTGGCCATCTCTCCTACTTACATAAGTATACTTATGTATATCTCGCTTTTTAAACCAGGTATTCCCAATCATCAGTCCTTTTTCAGCACATAAATCTACAAGCTCTTCACCATTTCTATTTACAACACTGAACACCTCATGTATACCAATTATTCCCTCAACTGCCACATTACTCACCTTTGCATTCAAATCACCCATCACTATAACCCGGTCTCGTGCATCAAAACCACTAACACACTCATTCAGCTGCTCCCAAATCACTTGCCTCTCATGATCTTTCTTCTCATGCCCAGGTGCATATGCACCAATAATCACCCATCTCTCTCCATCAACTTTCAGTTTTACCCATATTAATCGAGAATTTACTTTCTTACATTCTATCACGTACTCCCACAACTCCTGTTTCAGGAGTACTGCTACTCCTTCCCTTGCTCTTGTCCTCTCACTAACCCCTGACTTTACTCCCAAGACATTCCCAAACCACTCTTCCCCTTCACCCTTGAGCTTCGTTTCACTCAGAGCCAAAACATCCAGGTTCCTTTCCTCAAACATACTACCTATCTCTCCTTTTTTCACATCTTGGTTACATCCACACACATTTAGGCACCCCACTCTGAGCCTTCGAGGAGTATGAGCACTCCCCGCGTGACTCCTTCTTCTGTTTCCCATTTTAGAAAGTTAAAAAAATACAAGGAGGGGAGGATTTCTGGCCCCCCGCTCCCGTCCCCTCTAGTCGCTTTCTACGACACGCGAGGAATGCGTGGGAAGTATTCTTTCACCCCTATCCCCAGGGATAATATACATATATATATATATATACACATACACACACATACACACACACACGCACATATATACACACACACACATACATATATATACATATGAAAAATGTAAGAAACAATTTAGAAAGCCATATATATATATATATATATATATATATATATATATATATATATATATATATATATATATATATATATGGCCATACACACACATATACATACATATGCATACACATACACAGACATAACCATATACACACATGTACATATTCATACTTGCTTGACTTCATCCATTCTACGTTTGTGACTAAACAATCTTACTTCCTCAAAGTCAAGACGTTTTCCCCAGTGGATTGCAGGACCCACTCAGAAACAACCCAGCACCAGTGGACAACCCCTGGTGAGGATATTGTATGAAGTCACTGACGTATACGACGACGTAGACGTTTTGAAAAGGTAATTCTTAATGTGGTTTATCGGCTGCGCTACATGCTGACAGGCTATCAACGAACGTAACGGAAGACGGTATTGGAATACTACCATACCACCACCCTTCGGCCGCTACGCCTGCAGGAGCAGGTCCTCTCCTTCGGTCGCTACGCCTGCAGGAGCAGGTCCTCTCCTTCGGCCGCTACGCCTGCAGGAGCAGGTCCTCTCCTCCGGCCGCTACGCCTGCAGGAGCAGGTCCTTTCCTTCGGCCGCTACGCCTGCAGGAGCATGTCCTCTCCTTCGGCCGCTACGCCTGCAGGAGCAGGTCCTCTCCTTCGGCCGCTACGCCTGCAGGAGCAGGTCCTCTCCTTCGGCCGCTACGCCTGCAGGAGCAGGTCCTCTCCTTCGGCCGCTACGCCTGCAGGAGCAGGTCCTCTCCTTCGGCCGCTACGCCTGCAGGAGCATGTCCTCTCCTTCGGCCGCTACGCCTGCAGGAGCAGGTCCTCTCCTTCGGCCGCTACGCCTGTGGGAGCAGGTCCTCTCCTTCGGCCGCTACGCCTGCAGGAGCAGGTCCTCTCCTTCGGCCGCTACGCCTGCAGGAGCAGGTCCTCTCCTTCGGCCGCTACGCCTGCAGGAGCAGGTCCTCTCCTTCGGCCGCTACGCCTGCAGGAGCAGGTCCTCTCCTTCGGCCGCTACGCCTGCAGGAGCAGGTCCTCTCCTTCGGCCGCTACGCCTGCAGGAGCAGACCGTCCGGGAAATGGTGCGAGACTGTGGGACGTCGTCAACCCCTTTCTCATGGCCTGAGGGGGCGTGACCTTCGTCAGTAGATGTAGAAAGTGTTGGTTCTTTGCTAGGGACAATATGCCCTTCCCTGACGCCCATATTGGCTCTTCTTAACCACCTGTTTGCTACACGACGAGGACAAAGGAAACGGGATGCTCCGATGAGGGGCGTGGGTGGTGGGGTGCGTTGTCGCAACATGGGGGAGAGGGAAGGGTTAGACAGCCTAGGAAATACATAGTGAGTTCTGAAGGAAGCGTAGCGACGGGCGTTCAGAATACGTTCATCCTACCTGCTCTATAACTGCTTCAGGAGCTCCTGAAGGTAGCGTTCCTTCTGATGTAAATATGAAAAAAAAAAGACCCAAGTGGAAAATAATATCCTTCAGTGCTGAAGAAGAAGAAGATGGAGAAGAAGAAGAAGAAGGAAAAGAAGAAGATGGAGAAGAAAAAGAAGAAGAAGGAAAAGAAGAAGAAGAAGAAGGAAAAGAAGAAGATGGAGAAGAAGGAAAAGAAGAAGGAGAAGAAGACCAACATAGCCTACACACACACACACACACACACACACACACACACACATATACATATATATACATATATATGGGGCCTGCTTGCTCGCTCCACCCCAGCAGTTAAAACCACTTGGGTCACACTTGGGCGAGCCTGAGAGGGAAAATTACATGTCATCTGCAGGAGGGAGGGCAGGAAGGAAGGACGAAGGAGGAGGAGGAGGATCATCGAAGGCACACACGAGAGACGTACACAACTCACCACTCCTGAGGGAGGCCAGTGGGTGGCTGGCGCTGCTCCATCTTCCGCCACCAAACCTCCCGGTCATACACGTACATGCTGGGTCACCCCGCGACCTAACCTGGTGTGTGACGTTTACGTGGGGGACGTAGGGCATGAGAGAGGGCGTCTCGCTCCTCCCCCGGCTACAGTGGCCAGTGTCTCTGAGTTACACGCATCATTGGGCGACCATCTCTTGCTGCGTCCAATATCCTCTCCTCCTGTATTATTCATGTCTTGATGGCTACGGGAAGCCAAAGCCACGAGCACTTACGCTAAGTCGAGTTGAATGTACTACTGTGTACAGATGTGTACTCTTGTGTACAGATGTGTACTCTTGTGTACAGATGTGTACTCTTGTGTACAGATGTGTACTCTTGTGTACAGATTTGTACTCTTGTGTACAAATCTGTACTCATGTGTACAAATTTGTACTCATGTGTACAAATTTGTACTCTTGTGTACATATTTGTACTCTTGTGTACAGATGTGTACTCTTGTGTACAGATGTGTACTCTTGTGTACAGATTTCTACTCTTGTGTACAAATTTGTACTCTTCAGTATATTTGTGTACTCTTGTGTACAGATGTGTACTCTTGTGTACAGGTCTGTACTCTTGTGTACACATTTGTACTCTTGTGTACAGGTCTGTACTCCACAAATGAAATGGAAACTTTGGGTGAAGTTTTCTTCTCATATCACATGAATTAATTGTGGGCCATTTATCTTTCTAAGCTCCGGAATCGAACCCAGGCCAAATGGCCCCAATCGTCCGAATACCTGGGTTCGAATCCTAGGGGAGGGGCATAGAGTTGAGTGGTTTATATATACACGAAGCAGATATCATAGCTTACATTCCCGCGGAAATTCACATTAACATAGCACGTTTCAACACAGTTTCTAACAAAGCAAAGCATTCCTCATCCTTTGCTCTCTTTTGGGAACTTATTGTGTTTCATCTCCCCGTGGACTCACAGGAATATATATATATATATATATATATATATATATATATATATATATATATATATATATATATATATATATATATATATATGGTTGAACCTTGCTGTTATTTCACGTTAAGGGTGTTTGATGTAGTTTGTAATTGGGTGGTTAAGGAGATTGAGTGGTTAGGTTAGGTTAGGTTAGGTTAGGTTAGGTTAGGTTAGGTTAGGTTAGACGATCGTAAGTTATAATGTGGTCATGATCTCCAATCTACTATACTAGGCTACCTCTACTAGGCTACCCATACTAGGCTACCCATACTAGGCTACCCATACTAGGCTACCCATACTAGGCTACCTATACTAGGCTACCCATACTAGGCTACCTATACTAGGCTACCCATACTAGGCTACCCATACTAGGCTACCCATACTAGGCTACCCATACTAGGCTACCTATACTAGGCTACCATACTAGGCTACCTATACTAGGCTACCCATACTAGGCTACCTATACTAGGCTACCTATACTAGGCTACCCATACTAGGCTACCCATACTAGGCTACCTATACTAGGCTACCCATACTAGGCTACCTATACTAGGCTACCCATACTAGGCTACCCATACTAGGCTACCTATACTAGGCTACCCATACTAGGCTACCCTATACTAGGCTACCCATACTAGGCTACCCATACTAGGCTACCCATACTAGGCTACCTATACTAGGCTACCTACAGGCTACCCATACTAGGCTACCCTATACTAGGCTACCCATATAGTCTACCCATACTAGGCTACCCATACTAGGCTACCCATACTAGGCTACCTATACTAGGCTACCCATACTAGGCTACCTCACTAGGCTACCCATACTAGGCTACCATACTAGGCTACCCATACTAGGCTACCTATACTAGGCTATACCCATACTAGGGCTACCATCACTAAGGCTACCATACTAGGCTACCATACTAGGCTACCCATACTAGGCTACCTATACTAGGCTACCCATACTAGGCTACCATACTAGGCTACCTATACTAGGCTACCCATACTAGGCCTACTACTAGGACATACTGGCTAACCATACTAGGCTTACCCATACTAGGCTACCCTATACTAGGCTACGTATACTAGGCTACCCATACTAAGCTACCTATACTAGGCTACCCATACTAGGCTACCCATACTAGGCTACCTAAACTAGGCTACCCATACTAGGCTACCCATACTAGGCTACCTCTACTAGGCTACCCATACTAGGCTACCTATACTAGGCTACCATACTAGGCTACCTATACTAGGCTACCCATACTAGGCTACCATACTAGGCTACCATACTAGGCTACCCATACTAGGCTACCCCATACTAGGCTACCTATACTAGGCTACCCATACTAGGCTACTATACTAGGCTACCCATACTAGGCTACCCATACTAGGCTACCCATACTAGGCTACCTATACTAGGCTACCTATACTAGGCTACCCATACTAGGCTACCTATACTAGGCTACCCATACTAGGCTACCTATACTAGGCTACCCATACTAGGCTACCTATACTAGGCTACCCATACTAGGCTACCCATACTAGGCTACCTATACTAGGCTACCCATACTAGGCTACCCATACTAGGCTACCTATACTAGGCTACCCATACTAGGCTACCTATACTAGGCTACCCATACTAGGCTACCTATACTAGGCTACCCATACTAGGCTACCCATACTAGGCTACCCATACTAGGCTACCTATACTAGGCTACCCATACTAGGCTACCCATACTAGGCTACCTATACTAGGCTACCCATACTAGGCTACCCATACTAGGCTACCCATACTAGGCTACCCATACTAGGCTACCTATACTAGGCTACCCATACTAGGCTACCTATACTAGGCTACCCATACTAGGCTACCTATACTAGGCTACCCATACTAGGCTACCCATACTAGGCTACCCATACTAGGCTACCGATACTAGGCTACCTATACTAGGCTACCCATACTAGGCTACCTATACTAGGCTACCTATACTAGGCTACCCATACTAGGCTACCCATACTAGGCTACCCATACTAGGCTACCTATACTAGGCTACCCATACTAGGCTACCCATACTAGGCTACCTATACTAGGCTACCCTTACTAGGCTACCCATACTAGGCTACCCATACTAGGCTACCCATACTAGGCTACGTATACTAGGCTACCCATACTAGGCTACCTATACTAGGCTACCCATACTAGGCTACCCATACTAGGCTACCTATACTAGGCTACCCATACTAGGCAACCCATACTAGGCTACGTATACTAGGCTACCCATACTAGGCTACGTATACTAGGCTACCCATACTAGGCTACCTATACTAGGCTACCATACTAGGCTACCCATACTAGTCTACCCATACTAGGCTACCCATACTAGGCTACGTATACTAGGCTACCCATACTAGGCTACCTATACTAGGCTACCCATACTAGGCTACCCATACTAGGCTACCTATACTAGGCTACCCATACTAGGCTACCCATACTAGGCTACCTATACTAGGCTACCCATACTAGGCTACCCATACTAGGCTACCTATACTAGGCTACCCATACTAGGCTACCCATACTAGGCTACCTATACTAGGCTACCCATACTAGGCTACCCATACTAGGCTCCTATACTAGGCTACCCATACTAGGCTACCCATACTAGGCTACCTATACTAGGCTACCCATACTAGGCTACCTCGACTAGGCTACCTCGACTAGGCTACCCATACTAGGCTACGTATACTAGGCTACCTATACTAGGCTACCCATACTAGGCTACCCATACTAGGCTACCTATACTAGGCTACCCATACTAGGCTACCCATACTAGGCTACCCATACTAGGCTACCTATACTAGGCTACCTATACTAGGCTACCCATACTAGGCTACCTATACTAGGCTACCTATACTAGGCTACCCATACTAGGCTACCCATACTAGGCTACCTATACTAGGCTACCCATACTAGGCTACCTCGACTATGCTACCCATACTAGGCTACCCATACAAGCTACCTATACTAGGCTACCTATACTAGGCTACCCATACTAGGCTACCTATACTAGGCTACCCATACTAGGCTACCTCGACTATGCTACCCATACTAGGCTACCCATACTAGGCTACCCATACTTGGCTACCCATACTAGGCTACCTATACCAGGCTACCTATACTAGGCTACCCATACTAGGCTACCTATACTAGGCTACCTGTACTAGGCTACCCATACTAGGCTACCCATACTAGGCTACCCATACTAGGCTACCCATACTAGGCTACCTATACTAGGCTACCCATACTAGGCTACCTCGACTATGCTACCCATACTAGGCTACCCATACTAGGCTACCTATACTAGGCTACCTATACTAGGCTACCCATACTAGGCTACCTATACTAGGCTCCTCGACTAGGCTACCCATACTAGGCTACCCATACTAGGCTACCTGCATATACAATGTTTTATATTTCAGTAATGTTTTTATGCCTTTTACTTTCTTGAGCACGTCAGTACGACCCTAGAGAGTCAGGTCAACCAACACGCCATTAATACCCAAGGGTCGTACAGCCGTGCTGACGCTATAGGGTCGTAGCACCGTGCTGAAGCTATAGGGTCGTACCGCCGTGTTGAAGCTATTGGGTCGTACAGCCGTGCTGAATCTATAAGGGTCGTACCGCCGTGCTGAAGCTATAAGGGTCGTACCGCCGTGTTGAAGCTATAGGGTCATACCACCGTGCTGACGCTATAAGGGTCGTACCACCGTGCTGACGCTATAGGGTCGTACAGCCGTGCTGACGCTATAGGGTCGTACAGCCGTGCTGAAGCTATAGGGTCGTACCGCCGTGCTGAAGCTATAGGGTCGTACAGCCGTGCTGAAGCTATAGGGTCGCACCGCCGTGCTCAAGCTATGGGGTCGTACCGCCGTGCTGAAGCTATAGGTTCGCACCGCCGTGCTGAAGCTATAGAGTCGTACAGCCGTGCTGAAGCTACAGGGTCGTACCGCCGTGCTGAAGCTACAGGCTCGTACAGCCGTGCTGAAGCTATAGGGTCGTACCGCCGTGCTGAAGCTATAGGGTCGTACCGCCGTGCTGAGGCTATAAGGTCGTACAGCCATGCTGAAGCCATAGGGTCGTACCGCCGTGCTGACGCTATAAGGGTCGTACCGCCGTGCTGAAACTATAAGGTCGTACAGCCATGCTGAAGCCATAGGGTCGTACCGCCGTGCTGACGCTATAAGGGTCGTACAGCCGTGCTGACGCTATAAGGGTCGTACCGCCGTGCTCAAGCTATGGGGTCGTACCGCCGTGCTGACGCTATAGGGTCGTACCACCGTGCTGACGCTATAGGGTCGTACCGCCGTGCTTAAGCTGTAGGGTCGTACAGCCGTGCTCAAGCTATAGGGTCGTACCGCCGTGCTGAAGCTATAGGGTCGTACAGCCGTGCTGACGCTATAAGGGTCGTACCGCCGTGCTGAAGCTATAGGGTCGTACAGCCGTGCTGAAGCTATAGGGTCGTACAGCCGTGCTCAAGCTATAGGGTCGTTCAGCCCTGCTGAAGCTATAGGGTCGTACCGCCGTGCTGACGCTATAAGGGTCGTTCAGCCGTGCTGACGCTATAGGGTCGTACCACCGTGCTGACGCCATAAGGGTCGTACAGCCGTGCTCAAGCTATAGGGTCGTGCAGCCGTGCTGAAGCTATAGGGTCGTACCGCCGTGCTGACGCTATAAATGTCGTTCAGCCGTGCTGACGCTATAGGGTCGTACCACCGTGCTGACGCCATAAGGGTCGTACAGCCGTGCTCAAGCTATAGGGTCGTACCGCCGTGCTGACGCTATAAGGGTCGTACAGCCGTGCTCAAGCTATAGGGTCGTACCGCCGTGCTGAAGCTATAGGGTCGTACCGCCGTGCTGAAGCTATAGGGTCGTACCGCCGTGCTCGTACTGTTATACTCACATCCTTATCGCTTTGTATCTATATCTCTCTATATCACTCTTTACCCAAAATCTCGCCCATAACCTTCTCTCTCTCTCTCTCTCTCTCTCTCTCTCTCTCTCTCTCTCTCTCTCTCTCTCTCTCTCTCTCTCTCAATCTTTCACTTACTTCAGTTCTTCCTTCACAGTGGGGGGGACTTATTTAGTTCCCACTTCTACGTTGTGCCTCATTCTACCGCCTCTCTACCACCCTCTCCCCTCGCTCGACCCACTTATTTCAAGATGCTCATACATTTCAAGATGATAATACATTTCCTTCATTCGTAATTGCTTTCTATTTCCATCTCTTCTTTCAATTATACTACTAATTAGTCCTGCCAGTGGCCAGTTACCTAACCTTATTTCTCTCATTATACACATACCTGCTCCTTTTTTACATAGATATATAGAATATCTATGTGATAGATAGATATACTTTCACCCCCCCTCGTATATATTTGTAAATTATTTACTTTCGGATAACACTGGGATTCCTCTTTCGTCTGGCAGCGGCGCGGTGTTCTCCAACCCCCACACGTCGGCCATAATAAAATGCTCTTGCTGAACTTCATATCTATTCCCAGCCTTAACGATCCTCAGATCCACTCTGTAGAGCACTCTCTTGCCCCCGGATAGCCTTGCAATCTCGATATCCCGACTGTGGGACTCGGAAGAGTAATTTGAGTTCGTATAATATCCCACCGACCCACGACCCCACCCGGGCAATGCGGTACGATATTTACCCCGACATCCGCCAGGGGACGGAGAGAACCATTCTTATTTTCTAGTTTAAATTCACTCCAGCGGCAAATCTAAGCTTTGGATTTGCGACTCCAAGGCGCACGAGGATGCTTGGCCCTCCTCAAGCTGGATAATTAGGGGTTTTGGGTAATTAGTCTGGCTTGTTGACGTGAAAACTGCGTTTCCCAAGATGTCCGCCAACGATGGGGTACCACGGGCAACGCGGGATTTCCGCGCCAAAGCGACCAAGCTTTGATGAAAAGTTGATACCAAGCTTGGTGATGTACCGATACCAAGCTTGGTGATGTACCGATACCAAGCTTTGATGAAAAGTTGATACCAAGCTTGATGATGAACCGATACCAAGCTTTGATGAAAGGTTGATACCAAGCTTGGTGATGTACCGATACCAAGCTTTGATGAAAGGTTGATACCAAGCTTGGTGATGTACCGATACCAAGCTTGGTGATGTACCGATACCAAGCTTTGATGAAAGGTTGATACCAAGCTTGGTGATGTACCGATACCAAGCTTGGTGATGTACCGATACCAAGCTTTGATGAAAGGTTGATACCAAGCTTGGTGATGTACCGATACCAAGCTTTGATGAAAGGTTGATACCAAGCTTGGTGACGTACCGATACCAAGCTTGGTGACGTACCGATACCAAGCTTGGTGATGTACCGATACCAAGCTTTGATGAAAAGTTGATACCAAGCTTGGTGACGTACCGATACCAAGCTTGGTGACGTACCGATACCAAGCTTGGTGATGTACCGATACCAAGCTTTGATGAAAGGTTGATACCAAGCTTGGTGATGTACCGATACCAAGCTTTGATGAAAGGTTGATACCAAGCTTGGTGATGTACCGATACCAAGCTTTGATGAAAAGTTGATACCAAGCTTGGTGATGTACCGATACCAAGCTTGGTGATGTACCGATACCAAGCTTTGATGAAAGGTTGATACCAAGCTTGGTGATGTACCGATACCAAGCTTTGATGAAAGGTTGATACCAAGCTTGGTGATGTACCGATACCAAGCTTTGATGAAAAGTTGATACCAAGCTTGGTGACGTACCGATACCAAGCTTGGTGACGTACCGATACCAAGCTTGGTGATGTACCGATACCAAGCTTTGATGAAAAGTTGATACCAAGCTTGGTGACGTACCGATACTAAGCTTGGTGACGTACCGATACCAACCTTGGTGATGTACCGATACCAAGCTTTGATGAAAAGTTGATACCAAGCTTGGTGACGTACCGATACCAAGCTTGGTGACGTACCGATACCAAGCTTGGTGATGTACCGATACCAAGCTTTGATGAAAAGTTGATACCAAGCTTGGTGACGTACCGATACCAAGCTTGATGATGTACCGATACCAAGCTTTGATGAAAGATTGATACCAAGCTTGGTGATGAACCGATACCAAGCTTTGATGAAAGGTTGATGCCAAGCTTGGTGATGTACCGATACCAAGCTTGGCAACGTACCGATACCAAGCTTGGTAATGTAGCGATAACAAGCTTTGATGAAAGGTTGATACCAGGCTTGATTATGTACCGATACCAAGCTTTGATGAAAGGTTTATAACAAGCTTGATGTACCGATACCAAGCTTGGTGATATACCGATACCAAGCTTTGATGAAAGATTGATAACAAGCTTGATGTACCGATACCAAGCTTTGATGATAGGTCGATACCAAGCTTGGTGATGTACCTATACCAAGCTTTGATGATAGGTCGATACCAAGCTTGGTGATGTACCGATACCAAGCTTTGATGATAGGTCGATACCAAGCTTGGTGATGTACCGATACCAAGCTTGGTGATGTACCGATACCAAGCTTTGATGATAGGTCGATACCAAGCTTGGTGATGTACCGATACCAAGCTTTGATGATAGGTCGATACCAAGCTTGTTGAGGTAATGATACCGAGCTTAATGAGGCGTCAGTACCAAGCTTGGTAGGGGTATTGATACTAAGCTTGATAAAGTATTGGAAACAAGTTTAATGAAGTATGGGCATCAACGCTCCCCCCCTCCTCCCCAGCCTCCCCCTCTCCCCGACACAGAGACCTCCCCACTCCCCAACCAAGCCTCTCCCCCCAGGGTCTGCCCTCCCCAGCTTCTTCCCCCAGGGTATGCCCTCTTCAGCTCCTTCCCCCAGGGTATGCCCTCCTCAGCTCCTTCCCCCAGGGTGTGTCCTCACGGCCCCCTCCCCCAGGGTGTGTCCTCACCAGCTCCTACCCAGCGTATGCCCTCACAGCTCCTTCCCCCAGGGTGTGTCCTCACCAGCTCCTACCCAGCGTATGCCCTCACAGCTCCTTCCCCCAGGGTGTGTCCTCCCCAGCTCCTCCCCCAGGGTATGCCCTCCTCAGCTTCTTCCCCCAGGGTGTGCCCTCACAGCTCCTTCCCCCAGGGTTTGTCCTCCCCAGCTCCTCCCCCAGGGTATGCCCTCCTCAGCTTCTTCCCCCAGGGTGTGTCCTCACGGCCCCCTCCCCCAGGGTGTGCCCTCACCAGCTCCTACAAAGCGTGTGCCCTCACAGCTCCTTCCCCCAGGGTGTGTCCTCCCCAGCTCCTCCCCCAGGGTATGCCCTCCTCAGCTTCTTCCCCCAGGGTGTGTCCTCACAGCCCCCTCCCCCAGGGTGTGTCCTCACCAGCTCCTACCCAGCGTGTGCCCTCACAGCTCCTTCCCCCAGGGTGTGTCCTCCCCAGCTCCTCCCCCAGGGTGTGCTCTCTTTAACTGCATTCCTTAGGTGTGCTCTAACCCCAAGCTACCTCCTTCCCCAGCTTTCCCCCGAGTGTATAGCCTCTCCCCAGTGGACCTTCCTCCCCTGCAGACCAAACCCTAGGGTGTGTGTCCTCCCCAGCTCCTCCCCCGGGGTGTCTCCTCTCCCACCTCCTGCCCCCTGAGTGTGTGTGTGTGTGTGTGTGTGTGTGTGTGTGTGTGTGTGTGTATGTCAGTGTTGGTAGCAGCCGTCGTAAACACATGGTGTGACAATGACCACACAACAAACAGATCCTTTCCAAATCGTTTCAGTTGTCAAATATATTTATCTGTTCGCATGGCAGGGGGGCAAAGGGGGAGGTTAGGGGCGAGGTTGTGGAGTGGGGTTGAGGTTGTGGAGTGGGTTGAGGTTGTGGAGTGAGGTTGAGGTTGTGGAGTGGGGTTGAGGTTGTGGAGTGGGGTTGAGGTTGTGGAGTGGGGTTGAGGTTGTGGAGTGAGGTTGTCCCCAAGTTTTGATCCGAGTCCATCAAATCATCTTTAGGAGCTCGTGGAGAGGCTAGTGGAGCGAGTGGAAAATGATTGCAGGTGAGGATTGGGTAATACCTGTAGGCGGACGTGCATGTAGCGCTACGTCCTCACCGGCTCGGTGCTACATGCACGTCCGCCAGCAGGTAGTTTGGTCGAGTTGTAACAGGATATATGAGGTTGAGTCTCCTCTGTCATTTTCTTGCAACTATAAATTTTTCGTGAGTCTTATGTGCACGGCATTTGAGCACGACGGTACGACTCTTGAGCACGATGATACGACCCTTCAGCACGACGGCACGACCCTTCAGCACGATGGTAAGACCTCTTGAGCACGACGGTACGACCACTGAACATGACGATACGACCATTGAGCACGACGATACAACCTTTTGAGTGCGACCGTACGACAATCAAGCACGACGGTGCGACCATTGACCACGACGGTACGACCCTTGATCACGACGGTACGACCCTTGAGCACGATGGTAAGACCTCTTGAGCACGACGATACGACCCTTTGAGCACGACGATACGACCATTGAGCACGACGATACAACCTCTTGAGTGCGACCGTACGACCCTCAAGCACGACGGTACAACCCTTGAGCACGACGGTACGACCCTTGAACACGACGGTACGACCCTTGATCACGAAGGTACGACCCTTGAGCACGACGGTACGACCTTTGAGCACGACGGTACGACCCTTGATCACGACGGTATGACCCTTGAGCACGACGGTACGACCCTTGATCACGACGGTACGACCCTTGATCACGACGGTACGACCCTTGATCACGACGGTACGACCCTAGAGCACGACGGTACGACCCTTGATCACGACGGTACGATCTTTGGGTTTGATGGCCTAGCCTGCGACCAGACGTTAAAGGATCATGGGATCTGATCCTTCCTTCTACAGTGGACATGGAATCTGATCCCTTTTTCTACACCTGACATGATCTGATCCTACACTCATCGCTGGAAGCAGGATCTGATCCTACACTCAATGCTAGAAATAGGATCTGATCCTACACTCAGGGCTAGAAGCAGGATCTGATCCTTCATTCTACACCAGACACAGGATTTTGATCCTTCATTCTACGCCAGACACAGGATTTGATCCTTCATTCATTGCTAGGCGCAGGATCTGATCCTTCATTCCACGCCAGACACAGGATTTTGATCCTTCATTTTACGCCAGACACAGGATTTGATCCTTCATTCATTGCTAGGCGCAGATCTGATCCTTCATTCTACACCAGACACAGGATTTTGATCCTTCATTCTACGCCAGACACAGGATTTGATCCTTCATTCATGGCTAGGCGCAGGATCTGATCCTTCATTCTACGCCAGACACAGGATCTGATCCTTCATTCTGCGCCAGACACAGAATTTGATCCTTTATTCTACGCCAGACACAGGATCTGATCCTTCATTCTCCGCTACGCATAGGATCTGACCCTCCATTCTACGTTGGACATGGACTCTGATCCCTCTTTCAGGGCTAGATAAAGAATCTGATCCCATAGCTATCTTTTGAACTCGAGGGAACTGGGATCAAGGTATTGAATAAAGGGGGGGGGGGGGAAGAGGATTTTATCAGCGGCTAAAGTACTTGAATAGAAAATGGTGAGCGCAAGCTTCTGAGAGAGAGAGAGAGAGAGAGAGAGAGAGAGAGAGAGAGAGAGAGAGAGAGAGAGAGAGAGAGAGAGAGAGAGAGTGGGTGGATGGGAGAGTTGGGGTGGGGTAGACAGAGAGAGAGAGAAAGAGGGTTAGTATGATTATATATAAATATATATGTGTATATATATATATATATATATATATATATATATATATATATATATATATATATATATATATATATATATACTTGCCACGTATTCTCTGCGTGTTGTAGAATGCGACTAAAAGGGGAGGGAGCGGGGGGCTGGAAATCCTCCCCCCTCGTTTTTGATTTTCCAAAAGAAGGAACAGAGAAGGGGGCCAAGTGAGGGTATTCCCTCAAAGGCTCAGTCCTCTGTTCTTAACGCTACTTCGCCAACGCCTGTTGGGAAATGACCGGTGTAGACCCCGTTGCTCACCAACGTGAGATGAAGGGTATTCGAGTACATAGTATTCGAATAGTTATTTCCCTATTAGGGGCGACCATAGCCTAGCGGTAGCGCTCCCGCCTCTTCCACACGGGTCCCGGGTTCGATCGTGGATGTTGGAAGTTTGTATGATATATATATATATATATATATATATATATATATATATATATATATATATATATATATATATATATATATATATATATAATATATCGACTAACCCCTCATCGCGATGGATGAACAGCTAGATCGCCTGTGGACCGACTCGCCGTAGCAACGAGGAGGATTCGAACCGATGCCCGGCCCATGGATGGGTCACAGTCAGCAACGCTTAACCGCTAACTGTAGCACCATCAGCAGTCATCATCTAGCGCCCACGAAGTTCGCTAGTCCTTTGAAAACGACCCATTTAGATGACACACGGCCTATAATCCTGTCCACACACGAGGGCGCGACAAGGGCGAGAATACACTGCTCCGGTGGCCTGGTGATTGAGGGGATACTGAACCTTAAGGCATCTTGGTATAAAGCCGAGTATTCTTCAGCAGGAGGGTTATAAGGCCACGCTACTTTGGTCTTTATGGAGTGTGTATTGTGAAAGGTAAATGGCACTAGTACAGGTCATGCCTAGTACAGGTCATTCCTAGTACAGGTCATGCCTAGTACAGGCCATTCCTAGTACAGGTCATTCCTAGTACAGGCCATTCCTAGTACAGGTCATGCCTAGTACAGGTCATGCCTAGTACAGGTCATTCCTAGTACAGGCCATTCCTAGTACAGGTCATGCCTAGTACAGGTCATGCCTAGCACAGGTCATCCCTGGTACAGGTCATTCCTAGTACAGGTCATGCCTAGTACAGGTCATGCCTAGTACAGGTCATGCCTAGTACAGGCCATTCCTAGTACAGGTCATGCCTAGTACAAACATCCCTGGTACAGGTCATTCCTAGTACAGGTCATGCCTAGTACAGGTCATGCCTAGTACAGGTCATTCCTAGCACAGGTCATTCCTAGTTCAGGTCATGCCTGTTACAGGTCATTCCTAGTACAGGTCATGCCTAGTACAGGTCATGCCTAGTACAGGTCATGCCTAGTACAGGCCATTCCTAGTACAGGTCATGCCTAGTACAGGTCATCCCTAGTACAGGTCATTCCTAGTACAGGTCATGCCTAGTACAGGTCATTCCTAGTACAGATCATGCCTAGTACAGGCCATTCCTAGTACAGGTCATGCCTAGTACAGGTCATCCCTAGTACAGGTCATTCCTAGCACAGGTCATGCCTAGTACAGGTCATTCCTAGTACAGGTCATGCCTAGTACAGGCCATTCCTAGTACAGGTCATTCCTAGTACAGGTCATTCCTAGTACAGGTCATGCCTAGTACAGGTCATGCCTAGTACAGGTCATGCCTAGTACAGGTCATGCCTAGTACAGGTCATTCCTAGTACAGGTCATGCCTAGTACAGGTCATGCCTAGTACAGGTCCTTGCCTAGTACAGGTCATGCCTAGTACAGGTCATGACCCTAGTACAGGTCATGCCTAGTACAGGTCATGCCTAGTACAGGTCATACCTAGTACAGGTCATGCCTAGTACAGGTCATGCCTAGTACAGGTCATTCCTAGTACAGGTCATGCCTAGTACAGTTCATGCCTAGTACAGGTCATGCCTAGTACAGGTCATTCCTAGTACAGGTCATGCCTAGTACAGGTCATGCCTAGTACAGGTCATTCCTAGTACAGGTCATGCCTAGTACAGGTCATGCCTAGTACAGGTCATGCCTAGTACAGGTCATGCCTAGTACAGGTCATGCCTAGTACAGGTCATGCCTAGTACAGGTCATGCCTAGTACAGGTCATTCCTAGTACAGGCCATTCCTAGTACAGGTCATGCCTAGTACAGGTCATACCTAGTACAGGTCATGCCTAGTACAGGTCATCCCTAGTACAGGTCATACCTAGTACAGGTCATACCTAGTACAGGTCATGCCTAGTACAGGTCATACCTAGTACAGGTCATGCCTAGTACAGGTCATTCCTAGTACAGGTCATTCCTAGTACAGGTCATGCCTAGTACAGGTCATACCTAGTACAGGTCATGCCTAGTACAGTTCATGCCTAGTACAGGTCATGCCTAGTAAAGGTCATTCCTAGCACAGGTCATGCCTAGTACAGGTCATACCTAGTACAGGTCATGCCTAGTACAGGTCATGCCTAGTACAGGTCATGCCTAGTACAGGTCATACCTAGTACAGGTCATGCCTAGTACAGGTCATGCCTAGTACAGGTCATACCTAGTACAGGTCATGCCTAGTACAGGTCATTCCTAGTACAGGTCATTCCTAGTACAGGTCATGCCTAGTACAGGTCATACCTAGTACAGGTCATGCCTAGTACAGTTCATGCCTAGTACAGGTCATGCCTAGTAAAGGTCATTCCTAGCACAGGTCATGCCTAGTACAGGTCATGCCTAGTACAGGTCATTCCTAGTACAGGTCATGCCTAGTACAGGTCATACCTAGTACAGGTCATGCCTAGTACAGTTCATGCCTAGTACAGGTCATGCCTAGTACAGGTCATGCCTAGTACAGGTCATGCCTAGTACAGGCCATTCCTAGTACAGGTCAATCCTGGTATTCCCAATCCCCACTTTCATTCGCACGACCGACCAATCCCCAACTCCCTCAACCTCACCACCACCTACCAATCCCAACTCCTTAATGCACAATGCCTCCCAATCCCCTATTCGCTCAACCCCAATCCTGAACACCCAACTCCCTAATCCCCAACACCTCCTAATCTTTAACACCTATATCCTTAATCCCCAACACCTCCCAATCCCTATTCCCCAAATCCCTCATCTTAAGTCTCAACAAGAACTCATCTTCACCAGTTCTCCAATCCTCTAATCCCGTATCCCTATCTCCTCCAAATCCCAATCCCTCATGCACACCTCCACCTCTCCAATCCCTAACTCCCTCAACCACACAAGTTCCTCATCTCCACAATCTCCCCTAATCCCAGCCCTCATCTCCACCAATCCCCATCACCAAATTCCTTCATCCCCACCATCTCCTAATCCCTAATCTAATCCCCATTGATTCAGTTCCTTCCATCATCCCCACGAATCCTAACTCCCTAATCTACACCACCTTTCCAATCCTTAGTTCCTTCATCTACACCACCCTCCTAATCCTCCATTCGTATCTCCATTCGCTTAAATCCCACAATCCTCTTCCCAATCCTTCATTCCTTATCCCAAACGCCTTTCCAATCCCACTCTCCCCCAATCCCCAACTCCCCCAATCATCCACTCCCCCCCCTCCTCCGCCCCTCAGCCTTGTTCACTTGGGCAGATGGACTTGGCTGACTTCCTGAGACCCGCCTGGCGGCGCGTCGTGTTGACAGAGGGTGATAACCTCCCCACTCCCCACTCCCCCAGAGGGAGGGAGTGGGGAGTGGGGAGGTTAGGGGGGGGGTTAGTTCGTGTCAATATTTGTGCAGGAGTTTTGGCCCTTATCTCCAAAGCCAACATGGGCGGTTGTGGCAGTCCCCCCCCCCCCCCAAACCTTTGAATACACATGGCTAATCATATGAAGGAAATGAAGGAAATGCTTCTCTCCTTCGAGTTCACGAAAGAAGGAAATGAAGGAAATGCTTTCCCTTCGACTAAGATGCGTGTGTGATTTCCTTCTCTGATACCAAACCCAGTCTTGACCTCGGCCAGTCACCCTGCCAAGCCAATATGAACATTATCACATATATGAAAGAACGCTATATATATATATATATATATATATATATATATATATATATATGTATATATATATATATATATATATATATATATATATATATATATATATATATATATATATATATATATACATATATATATAATTGGAAAATGAAACACGATAAGTTCCCAAGTGCACTTTCGTGTAATAATCACATCATCAGGGGAGACACAAGACAGAAAGAAATATAACAGTCAGTTGATATACATCGAACAGACGAAGCTAGGACGCCATTTGGTAAACATGTGATTGTTCAAGACAGACAACGAGCGTTCATAAACTTATCAGTATATATATATATATATATATATATATATATATATATATATATATATATATATATATATTCCGAGGTAGACGTGCTGCCAATGGACTGAATCAGGGCATGTGAAGCGTCTGGGGTAAACCATGGAAAGTTCTGTGGGGCCTGGATGTGGAAAGGGAGCTGTGGTTTCGGTGCATTATACATGACAGCTAGAGACTGAGTGTGAACAAATGTGGCCCTTTTTTTGTGTCTGTTTTCCTGGCGCTACCTCGCTGACGCGGGAAACAGGGAGGTCGACTATAGACCGACTGGCCCAACAACCGGGATTCGAACCTATACCATGCTCGACCCTCCTGTGCGACGGCGGGGCGGGGGCGAATGCGTCATGGTCAGGAACGCTACAACTGCTACGCCACGGAGGCCCCTTGAGGAGAGAGAGAGAGAGAGAGAGAGACTTGCTCACCCTGGTTTCTGTCCTTTGGAGATGCGAACGATTTTGGTAGGGGGAGGGGGGGTTCCTGGATGTACTTAGGAGGACGAGAACAGCAGCAGTAACAGCAGCAGTAACAGCAGTAACAGCACAGTAACAGCAGCAGTAACAGCACAGTAACAGCACAGTAACAGCAGTAACAGCACAGTAACAGCAGTAACAGCACAGTAACAGCACAGTAACAGGAGCAGTAACAGCAGTAACAGCACAGTAACAGCACAGTAACAGCAGTAACAGCAGCAGTAACAACCGAAGCAACAGCAGTAACAGTAACAGTAACAGCACAGTAACAGCAGCAGATGACTAACCTCTTAACACACGATGGTATAACACTCAGGTATGATGCCCTGGCGTATACCAGGTATGATGCCCTGGCGTATAGCAGGTATGATGACCTGGCGTATAGCAGGTATGATGACCTGGCGTAAAGCAGGTATGATGACCTGGCGTATAGCAGGTATGATGACCTGGCGTAAAGCAGGTATGATGACTTGGCGTATAGCAGGTATGATGACCTGGCGTATACCAGGTATGATGCCCTGGCGTATAGCAGGTATGATGACCTGGCGTATAGCAGGTATGATGACCTGGCGTATAGCAGGTATGATGACCTGGCGTAAAGCAGGTATGATGACTTGGCGTATAGCAGGTATGATGACCTGGCGTATAACATGATCCATGAGGGACCAGGTCACAGGTCAGGTATGATGACCTGGCGTATAACATGATCCATGAGGGACCAGGTCACAGGTCAGGTATGATGACCTGGCGTATAACATAATCCATGAGGGACCAGGTCACAGGTCAGGTATGATGATCTGGCGTATAACTTGACCCATGAGGGAGTAGGTCACAGGTCAGGTATGATGACTTGGCGTATAACATGACCCATGAAGGACCAGGTCAAAGGTCAGATCATCTTGCCAAAGGATCCGGATCGACCTGTGGCTCAAGGGTCGTACCGTCGTGCTCAAGGGTCGTACCGCCGTGCTCAAGGGTCGTACCGTCATGTTCAGAGGTCGTACCATTAGTGCTCAAGAGTCGCACCACCGTGCTCAAGGGTCGTACCGCCGTGCTCAAGGGTCGTACCGCCGTGCTCAAGGGTCGTACCGCCGTGCTCAAGGGTCGTACCGTCGTGCTCAAGGGTCGTACCTTCGTGCTCAAGGGTCGTAGCGCCGTGCTCAAGGGTAGTACTGTCGTGCTCAAGGGTCGTACCGTCGTGCTCAAGGGTCGTACCATCGTGCTCAAGGTTCGTATCGCCGTGCTCAAGGGTCGTACCGTCGCGCTCAAGGGTCGTACCGCCGTGCTTAAGTACTCTCATGGTCTCTGATGGCAATCAACAGACCCACATAATACCCATGGTCTTTGATGGCAATCAACAGACTGACGTAATACCCATGATCTTTAATGGCAATCAACAGATCCACATATTACCCATGGTCTTTGATGGCAATCAACAGACCTTAGTGATACTCATGGTCTTTGATGGCAATTTACAGACCTTAGTAATACCCATGGTCTATGAAGGCAGTCAACAGACCTTAGTAATACCCATGGTCTCTGATGGCAATCAACAGACCTTAGAAATACCCATGGCCTTTGATGGCAATCAACAGACTGACGTAATGCCCATGGTCTTTGATGGCAATCAACAGACCTTAGTGATACCCATGGTCTTTGATGGCAATCAACAGACCTTAGTAATACCCATGGTCTTTGATGGCAATCTACAGACCTTAGTAATACCCATGGTCTTTGATGGCAATCAACAGACCCACTTAACACCCATCCATCAACCCACATTCAACCCTTTACCTTTATGGGGTATTTATGGTTGAACAATCACATTAATTAGTCTATGATTAATGGTCCATTTTTTATATCAACCTCCTCAAAAAAATCTCCTAAGATAACACTTTTCTTTTCTCTCTTCCTCTCCCATTTCTAGCGCCTCATATTTATGGGTCATTCAAGGACCCCCTCACTGAGAGGGACTTCTGTTCGTGGCTGGAGAAGCCAAAGTAGCCATTGAGTCAACTGAGAAGTTGTAATTTGGAAGTTAACGACCGTTGCCCTGATCAAGGGGGGGGGGTGGTTTGGTCATGAATGAACCCCCCCCCCCCCCCCCCCCCCCCCCGACAGAGGCTAAGTCATCCGCAAGAGAATAATGGCTGTCAGACTCAGGGCGTGCTAGAAGGTCACTGTGACCTCTATTTCTCTCTCTCTCTCTCTCCCTCTCTCTCTCTCTCTTTCTCTCTCTCTCTCTCTCTCTCTCTCTCTCTCTCTCTCTCTCTATATATATATATATATATATATATATATATATATATATATATATATATATCCCTGGGGATAGGGGAGAAAGAATACTTCCCACGTATTCCCTGCGTGTCGTAGAAGGCGACTAAAAGGGAAGGGAGCGGGGGGGGGGGGGGGGGGGGGGGGGGGGGGGCTGGAAATCCTCCCCTCTCGTTTTTTTTTTGTTTTTAATTTTCCAAAAGAAGGAACTGAGAAGGGGGCCAGGTGAGGATATTCCCTCAAAGGCCCAGTCCTCTACTCTTAACGCTACCTCGCTATTGCGGTAAATGGCGAATAGTATGGAAAAAAAGAAAAAATATATATATATATATATATATATATATATATATATATATATATATATATATATATATATATATACCCTAGCCTGAGTTAGGTACCCATTTTATCGACCAACCCCTAAAGGTGGATGAACAGCTGGCTTGACTGTGGACCAGCTGACCCGCAACCAGGAATCGAACCGATTCACTCTCGGACATACTAGCTGGGGGCTTTCAGATATACGAGCTGGGGCTCTCAGATATACTAGCTGGGGCTCTCAGACATACTAGCTGGGGCTCTCAGACATACTAGCTGGGGCTTTCAGACATACTAGCTGGGGCTCTCAGACATACTAGCTGGGGCTCTCAGACATACTAGCTGGGGCTCTCGGACATACTAGCTGGGGCTCTCAGACATACTAGCTGGGGCTCTCAGACATACTAGCTGGGGCTTTCAGATATACGAGCTGGGGCTCTCAGATATACTAGCTGGGGCTCTCAGACATACTAGCTGGGGGCTTTCAGATATACGAGCTGGGGCTCTCAGACATACTAGCTGGGGCTCTCAGACATACTAGCTGGGGCTCTCAGACATACTAGCTGGGGGCTTTCAGATATACGAGCTGGGGCTCTCAGACATACTAGCTGGGGCTCTCAGACATACTAGCTGGGGGCTTTCAGACATACTAGCTGGGGCTCTCGGACATACTAGCTGGGGCTCTCAGACATACTAGCTGGGGCTCTCAGACATACTAGCTGGGGCTCTCAGACATACTAGCTGGGGCTCTCGACATACTAGCTGGGGCTCTCAGACATACTAGCTGGGGCTCTCAGACATACTAGCTGGGGCTCTCGGACATAATGCTGGGGGCTTCGGAATTACTATTGGGGCTCTCAGACATACTAGCTGGGGCTCTCGGACCATACTTAGGCTGGGGCTTCTCAAGACATACTAGCTGCGGCTCTCCGGACATACTAGCTGGGCGCTCGGACATACTAGCTGGGCTCTCGGACATACTATAGGCTGGGGCTTCTCCGAACATTACTAGCTGGGGTCATCGGACCATACTAGCTGTGGGCTTTCAGACATACTAGCTGGGGCTCTCAGACGTGCTAGCTGGGGCTCTCAGACATACTAGCTGGGGCTCTCAGACATACTAGCACTCTCTCCTGACACAGACACTAGGGTCTCTTAATTGATCATGTTCACATTGATCTGGGATGGTCTTTTCTTGTAGAGGTCCCGGACCACCTTGGAATGGTGGGAAACTGCAACTCGGGGCAGAAGGATGACAGACGGGAGGAGGTGATGGTGGCGAGGAGTGGATTGAAGGAGTCACGAGGACTGGTTACGTGTGAACCAATAACATCATAAACTGGTCTTTTGTGAGTAATTACATCATGAACCAGTTTGCGGTTCGAACAATTAAAAGACCTCTTGATGGCGTATGAGGGATTGAAGATGCCTTTGCATGCCCTTTTCAACACCTTTTCTGCTTTCGTTGCCCCTTTTTGTAGCGGTGGAAAGAGAGCGAGGGAGGGAGGGAAGACCAGACAGTGGGAGGCGTTCGCGAGTTTGGAAAGAATTGGAAGTTGTGTACATGTTCTTGTCTTCGGGCTTAAGGGCCTCCCAGTGAGTCTCGAGGCCACGAAGAACAGAGAAACGGAAGCTGGAGGATTTGAGGATGCTTCCTCTACCACTCTTGCTCAACGACCCAGACCCAGAAGGAGACTTATTGACGTGCACAAGCTAGAAGGGAGTGACGGGGCTAGGGGATCGATGGATAACAATGGATAGGACCTGGCTAGATGGAAGGATAGTGTATATGACTTAAGGTCCTCGTGTGGTTGAGGAAGGCGTTCTTAGACTGGGGTCGTCCAGCTCTGGAAGCCGGTTAAAAAGAGGGAGGGTTGGTTTCCGGGAGTCGATGGTAGGACGAAATGGTCGTCCTGCAGGAGTTCGTCCAGCGGGCCATCCTGCAGGAGTTCGTCCAGCGGGCCATCCTGCAGGAGTTCGTCCAGCGGGACCTCATACTCTCTCTCTCTCTCTCTCTCTCTCTTGGTCGAGAGGCATCATGTCTTGGAAGCCGGCGAGGCGAGGCGAGGCAGTGTAGGGGTCGAGGCAGGAGGTAGAAGGCTTCATATATGACGAAACTTGCGAGGTTCTACGGAACTTGTGGTGTTGGGATGAGCCCAGTTAAGCACATGAAGGTAGACAATGGCTGCTCACAACTCACTGTGTGTGTGTGTGTGTGTGTGTGTGTGTGCGTGTGTGTGTGTGCGTGTGTGTGTGTGTGTGTGTGTGCGAGCCACAATTTATGTCGAATGACCTTTGCTTTCATGAATTATGTAGACTTAGAGGCTCTTTCATACCACTTCCTCAAATTCAGACAGAGAGGGAGGGAGGGAGGGCCAGCACTGGGCTGACGTGTGGAGCAGCGCAGCGCTGGAGAGGAAAAAAAAAAAAAAGAAATACGTGCAGAAAATCCTAACTGGCAACGTGATGTTGACAGAGTCAGCTGGAGGGAGGGAGGGAGGGGGAGGGGGGGATGCACGTGGCCGGGGAACAGCTGTGTCAACAAATGCGTAGCTTGTGGCACAAGTGCACCCCTTCTCCCCCTTGTTATGGGACAGATGTTTACGTTACATATGTACCGGGAACAGATATGTAGCCTCCCTCATATATTATGACAGATGTATCATGTACTAAGCCACATATGTAGCCTCCCTCATATATTATGACAGATGTATCATGTACTGAGCCACATATGTAGCCTTCCTCATATGACATATGTATACCCTACCATGTACTGAGCCACATATGTAGCCTTCCTCATATGACAGATGTATACCCTACCATGTACTGAGCCACTTATGTGGCCTCCCTCATACATCATGACAGATGTATACCCTACCATGTACTGAGCCACATATGTAGCCTCCCTCATACATCATGACAGATGTATACCCTACCATCTACTGAGCCACATATGTAGCCTTCCTCATATGACAGATGTATACCCTACCATGTACTGAGCCACATATGTAGCCTTCCTCATATGACAGATGTATACCCTACCATGCACTGAGCCACATATGTAGCCTCCCTCATACATTATAACAGATGTATACCCCTTGTTATATACCGGTATACATATGTAGCAGCTTCCTTTAAGTCCTTATGTATAATTTAAGTACGATATGACACATGTATAGTTCTCCCTCCTACTGCTATGGATATGTATTAGAGAGAAGGGGTGTGTGTGGGGGGGGGGGGGGTCTGGGACACGTGGGAAGGGCCACTGAGGTCATTACTCTGGAAATACTAACTAGGTCAGGTCAGGTCAGGTCACGGTCAATCATTTCCGTGATGTATATGGCGTAGTATTAATCATATATATATATATATACATTATGTACACAACAGGAAGTACCACGTCCCAAACCAATAATAAATAGTCTCAAATCTACATTAGAACATCCCATCCCAACATTATACACGTCCCAACCCAACAGTAGCACGTCCCAACCCAACATTATACACGTCCCAACCCAACATTATACACGTCCCAACCCAACATTATACACGTCCCAACCCAACATTATACACGTCCCAGGCCAACAGTAGCACGTCCCAACCCAACATTATACACGTCCCATCCTAACATTATACACGTCCCAACCCAACATTATACACGTCCCATCCCACAGTAGCACGTCCCAACCCAACATTATACTCGTCCCAGTCCAACAGTAGCACGTCCCAACCCAACATTATACACGTCCCATCCCACAGTAGCACGTCCCAACCCAACATTATACACGTCCCATCCAACAGTAGCTCGTCCCAACCCAACATTATACACGTCCCATCCCACAGTAGCACGTCCCAACCCAACATTATACACGTCCCATCCAACAGTAGCACGTCCCAACCCAACATTATACACGTCCCATCCAACAGTAGCACGTCCCAACCCAACATTATACACGTCCCAGTCCAACAGTAGCACGTCCCAACCCAACATTATACACGTCCCATCCAACAGTAGCACGTCCCAACCCAACATTATACACGTCCCATCCCACAGTAGCACGTCCCAACCCAACATTATACACGTCCCATCCAACAGCAGCACGTCCCAACCCAACATTATACACGTCCCATCCAACAGTAGCACGTCCCAACCCAACATTATACACGTCCCATCCAACAGTAGCACGTCCCAACCCAACATTATACTCGTCCCAGTCCAACAGTAGCACGTCCCAACCCAACATTATACACGTCCCATCCAACAGTAGCACGTCCCAACCCAACATTATACACGTCCCATCCAACAGTAGCACGTCCCAACCCAACATTATACTCGTCCCAGTCCAACAGTAGCACGTCCCAACCCAACATTATACTCGTCCCAGTCCAACAGTAGCACGTCCCAACCCAACATTATACACGTCCCATCCCACAGTAGCACGTCCCAACCCAACATTATACACGTCCAATCCAACAGTAGCTCGTCCCAACCCAACATTATACACGTCCCATCCCACAGTAGCACGTCCCAACCCAACATTATACACGTCCCATCCCACAGTAGCACGTCCCAACCCAACATTATACACGTCCCAGTCCAACAGTAGCACGTCCCAACCCAACATTATACACGTCCCATCCAACAGTAGCACGTCCCAACCCAACATTATACACGTCCCATCCCACAGTAGGACGTCCCAACCCAACACAACCACGTCCCATCCCAACACAACCACGTCCCAACCCAACACAACCACGTCCCAAACCAACATTATACACGTCCCATCCCACAGTAGCACGTCCCAACCCTACACTACCACGTCACAACCCAGGAACACCTCTGGCCAGTCCAGCAGGTAACCGAGCAGCCCGACCCTCACTCCCTCACTAACGCCTTGCCTTCTTCTCCTCCTCCTGCTGCTGCTGCTGCTGGTGCTCCTGCTGGTCCTGCTGGTGCTCCTGCTGCTCCTGCTTCTGCTGGTGTGGGTGTACGTGCTCGTGCTGCTGCTCCTGCTTCTGCTGGTGTGGGTGTACGTGTTGGCAGACGTGGCGCAGAGTCTGCACATCAGCAAGGTGGAGGTGCCCTCGCCCGTGGCCGTCGGGGAGAGCGGCTGGCTCCAGTGCCAGTTCGTGGATGAGGGCGAGAGCATCTACGCCCTCAAGTGGTACCTGGGCCTGGACGAGTTCTACCGCTGGACGCCGGCAGAGAACCCCCCGGTCAAGACCTTCCCGGTCAGGGGCGACCCCCTCACCGTGGACACGGCCGCCTCCCACAGGGGCCGAGTCAGGATACACCATGTTACCCTGGGGGCTGCCGGCGTCTTCCGCTGCGAGGTGTCTGCTGAAGCCCCAGCCTTCCATACTGAGTCTGCTGTGGCCACCATGACTGTTGTGGGTGAGTCTCTGCTGCTGTTGTGGCCACCATGACTGTTGTGGGTGAGTCTCTGCTGCTGTTGTGGCCACCATGACTGTTGTGGGTGAGTGTCTGCTGAAGCACCAGCCTTCCATACTGAGTCCTCTGTGGCCACCATGACTGTTGTGGGCGAGTCTCTGCTGCTGTTGTGGCCAGCGTGACTGTTGTGGGTGAGTGTCTGCTGCTGTTGTGGCCACCATGATTGTTGTGGGTGAATGTCTGCTGCTGTTGTGGCCACCATGACTGTTGTGGGTGAATGTCTGCTGCTGTTGTGGCCACCATGACTGTTGTGGGTGAGTCTCTGCTGCTGTTGTGGCCACCATGACTGTTGTGGGTGAGTGTCTGCTGCTGTTGTGGCCACCAATGACTGTTGTGGGTGAGTCTCTGCTGCTGTTGTGGCCACCATGATTGTTGTGGGTGAGTATCTGCTGCTGTTGTGGCCACCATGACTGTTGTGGGTGAGTGTCTGCTGTTGTTGTGGCCACCATGACTGTTGTGGGTGAGTCTCTGCTGCTGTTGTGGCCACCATGACTGTTGTGGGTGAGTGTCTGCTGCTGTTGGAGCCACCATGACTGTTGTGGGTGAGTGTCTGCTGAAGCCGTAGCCTTCCATTCTGAGTCTGCTGTGGCCACCATGATTGTTGTGGGTGAGTGTCTGCCGAAGCCTTCCATACTGTTTGCTGTGGCCACCATGGCTTGTGGTGAATGTCTATTGTGGCCACCATGACAATTGTGGGTGATTGTCTTCAGTGGCCACCATGACTGTTGTAGCCACCATGACTGTTGTGGGTGAGTGCCTGCTGATGTTGTGGCCACTATGACAGTTGTGGCCACCATGACTGTTGTGGGTGAGTGTCTGCTGTGGCTACCATGACTCTTGTGGTCAGTGCTTGCTGCTGTGGCCAACATGACTGTTGTGACCACCGTGACTGTAGTGGGTGAGTGCTGCTGTTGTGGCCACATTAGCTGTTGTAGGTGAGTGTTTGCTGAAGCATCAGCCTTTCATACTGAGTCTGCTGTGGCCACCATGACTGTTGTGGGTGTGTCTGCTGAATCCACAGCCTTCCATACTGAGTCTGCTGTGACTACCATGACTGTTGTGGATGAGTGTCTGCTGCTGTCATGGCCACCATGACTTGTGGGTGTGTCTGCTGTGGTCACCATGACTGTTGTAGGTGAGTGTCTTCTGAAGCCCTAGCCTTCCATACTAAGTCTGCTGTGGCCACCATGACTGTTGTGGGTAAGTATTTGCTGCTGCCACCATGACTATTGTGGGTAAGTGTCTTCAGTGTCCACGTTGACTGTTGTGGCCACAATGACTGTTGTGGGTGAGTGTTTGCTGCTGTTGTGGGCACTATGAATATTGTGGTCACCATGACTGTCGTGAGTGAGTGTCTGCTGTGGCCACCATAACTGTGTGGGTCAGTGGCTGCTGTTGTGGCCACCATGACTGTTGTGGGTGAGTGTCTTCTGCTGTTGTGGCCACCATGACTGTTGTGGGTGAGTGTCTGCTGAAGCCCCTGCCTTCTATACTGAGCCTGCTGTGGCCACCATGACTTTTGTGGGTGAGTGTCTACTGAAGCCCCAGTCTTCCATACTGAGTCTGCTGTGGCCGCCATGACTTGTGGGTGAGAGTCTGCTGTGGCCACCATGACTGTTGTGGGTGAGTGTCTGCTGAAGCCCCAGCCTTCCATACTGAGTCTGTTGTGGCCACCATGACTGTCGTGGGTGAGTGTCTGCTGAAGCACCAGCCTTTCATACTAAGTCTGCTGTGGCTACCATGACTTATGGGTGAATGTCTGCTGTAACAATCATCCCTGCTGTGGTCACCATGACTGTTGTGGGTGAGTGTATGCTGTTGTGGTCACCATGACTGTTGTGGGGTGAGTGTCTGCTGAAGCCCTAGCCTTCCATGCTGAGTCTGCTGTGGTCACCCTGACTGTTGTGAGTAGGTGTCTGCTGAAGCCTCAGTCTTCCATACTGAGTCTGCTGTGGCCACCATGACTGTTGTGGGTGAGTGTCTGCTGCTGTTGTGGCCACCATGACTTGTGGGTGAGTGTCTGCCGTGCCCACCATGACAGTTGAGGGCGAGTATCTGCTGTGGCCACCATGACTATTGTGGGTGAGTGTCTGCTGAAGCCCCAGCCTTTCATACTGAGTCTGCTCTGGCTACCATGACTTGTGGGTGTGTCTGCTGCTGTTGTGGCTGAGGCTCTGGTGAAGCCCAAGCCTTCCACACTGTCTGCTGTGGCCACCATGACTGTTGTGGGTGAGTGTCTGCTGTGGCCACCATTACTATTGTGGATGAGTGTCTTCAGTGGCTATTATGACTGTTATGGCCGCCATGACTGTTGTGAGTGAGTATCTGCTGAAGCCCTAGCCTTCCATACAGAGTCTGCTGTGGCCACTATGACTGTTGTGGGTGAGTGTCTGCTGTGACCACCATGACAGTTGAGGGTGAGTATCTGCTGTAACCACCATGACTGTTGTGTGTGAGTGTCTGCTGAAGCCCTAGCCTTCCATGCTGAGTCTGCTGTGGTCACCCTGACTGTTGTGGGTAGGTGTCTGCTGAAGCCTTAGCCTTCCATACTGAGTCTGCTGTGGCCACCATGACTGTTGTGGGTGAATGTCTGCTGCTGTTGTGGCCACCATGACTTGTGGGTGAGTGTCTGCCGTGCCCACCATGACAGTTGAGGGTGAGTATCTGCTGTAACCACCATGACTGTTGTGTGTGAGTGTCTGCTGAAGCCCCAGCCTTCCATACTGAGCCTGATGTGGCCACCATGACTGTAGTGGGTGAAAGTCTGCTGAAACACCAGCCTTTCATATTGAGTCTGTTGTGGCCACAATGACACTTGAGGGTGAGTGTCTGCTGTGGCCACCATGACTGTAGTGGATGTGTCTGTTGAAGCACCAACCTTCCATACTGAGTCTGCTGCAGCCACCATGACTGTTGTGGGTGAGTGTCTGCTGTGACCACCATGACAGTTGAGGGTGAGTATCTGCTGTAACCACCATGACTGTTGTGTGTGAGTGTCTGCTGAAGCCCTAGCCTTCCATGCTGAGTCTGCTGTGGTCACCCTGACTGTTGTGGGTAGGTGTCTGCTGAAGCCTTAGCCTTCCATACTGAGTCTGCTGTGGCCACCATGACTGTTGTGGGTGAATGTCTGCTGCTGTTGTGGCCACCATGACTTGTGGGTGAGTGTCTGCCGTGCCCACCATGACAGTTGAGGGTGAGTATCTGCTGTAACCACCATGACTGTTGTGTGTGAGTGTCTGCTGAAGCCCCAGCCTTCCATACTGAGCCTGATGTGGCCACTATGACTGTAGTGGGTGAAAGTCTGCTGAAACACCAGCCTTTCATATTGAGTCTGTTGTGGCCACAATGACACTTGAGGGTGAGTGTCTGCTGTGGCCACCATGACTGTAGTGGATGTGTCTGTTGAAGCACCAACCTTCCATACTGAGTCTGCTGCGGCCACCATGACTGTTGAGGGTGAGTGTCTGCTGTGGCCACCATGACAGTTGAGGGTGAGTGTCTGCTGTGGCCACCATGACTGTTGTGGCCACTATGACAGTTGTGGCCACCATGACTATTGTGGGTGATGTCTGCTGTTATGGCCACCATGACTGTTGTGGGTGAGTGTCTGCTGAAGCCCCAATCTTTCATACTGAGCCTGCTGTGGCCACCATGACTGTTGTGGATATGTCCGCTGCTGTTGTGGCCACCATGACTGTTGTGGGTGAGGGTCTGCTGAAGCCCCAGCCTTTCATACTGAGTCTGCTGTGGCCTCCATGACTGTTGTGGGTGAGGGTCTGCTGAAGCCCCAGTCTTTCATACTGAGCCTGCTGTGGCCTCCATGACTGTTGTGGGAGTCTGCTGTGGCCTCCATGACTGTTGTGGCCACCATGACTGTTGGATGTGAATATCTTCTGTAGTCCCAGCCGTTCATATTGAGTCTGCTCTGGCCACCATGACTGATGTGGGTGAGTATCTGCTGCTGTTGTGGATGAGGGTCTGGTGAGGCCCAAGCCTTCCATACTATCTGCTGTGGCCATCATGATTGTTGTGGGTGAGTGTCTGCTGTGGCCACAATGACTTGTGGATGAGTGTCTTCAGTGGCCACCATGACTTTGTGGCCACCATGGCTGTTGTGGGTGAGTGCCTGCTGAAGCCCCAGCCTTCCATAATGAATCTCCTGTTGCCACTATGACTTGTAGGTGAGTGTCTGCTGCTACTGTGGCCACCATGACTGTTCTGCATGAGTGTCTGCTGAAGCCCCAACCTTACATACTGAGTCTGCTGTGGCCACCATGACTTCTGCATGAGTGTCTGCTGAAGCCCCAACCTTCTATACTCTGTTGTGGCCACCATGACGTGGGTGAGTGACTTTCGCTGTGGCCTCCATGATTTTTTGCCAACATGACTTTTGTAGGTGAGTGTCTGCTGCTGTTGTGTCCACCATGATTGTTGTGGCCACCATAAGTGTTGTGGATGTGTGTCTACTGTGGCCACCATCATATGTGGTTGAGTTTCTGCTGCTGTTGTGGCCACCATGACTTGTGGGTGAGTGTCTGCTGCTGTTGGGTTGGCCACCATGACTGTTGTGGTTGAGTGTCTGCTGTTGTGGCCACCATGACTGTTGTGGGTGAGTGTCTGCTGCTGTGACCACCATGATTGTTGTGGGTGAATGTCTGCTGTTGTGGTGGCCACCATGACTGTTGTGAGTCAGTGTCTGCTGCTGTTGTGGCCACCATGACTGTTGTCGGTGAGTGTCTGCTGAAGCCCCAGCCTTCCATACTGAGTCTGCTGTGGCTACCATGACTTATGTGGGTGAGTGTCTGCTGCTGTTGTGGCCACCATTACTGTTGTGCGTGAGTTTCTGCTGAAGCCCCAGTCTTATGTATACTGAGTCTGCTGTAGCCACCATGACTGTTGTGGATGTGCCTGCTGTTGCCACCATGACTGTTGTGGGTGTGTCTGCTATGGCCATCATGACTGTTGTGGGTGGGTGTCTGCTGTGGCCACCATGACTGCTGTGGTTGTGTCTGCTGTGGCCACCATGACTTGTGGGTGAGTGTCTGCTGTTGTGAATACCATGACTGCTGTGGGTGAGTGTCTGCTGTTGTGGTGACCACCATGACTGTTATGGCCACGATGACTGTTGTGGGTATCTGCTGCTGTTGTGGCTACCATGATTGTTGTGGGTGTGTCTGTTGTGGCCACCATGACTGTTATGGGTGAGTGACTGCCGCTGTGGCCACCATGATTGTTGTGGGTGAGTGTCTGCTGCTATTGTGGCCACCATGACTGTTGTGGGCGAGTGTCTGCTCTGGCTACCGTGGCTGTTGTGGGTAAGTGTCTGCTGAAGCCCCAGCCTTCCATACTGAGTCTACTGTGGCCACCATGACTTGTGGGTGAGTGACTGCCGCTGTGGCCTCCATGACTGTTGTGGGTGAGTGTCTGCTGCTGTTGTGGCCACCATGACTATTGTGGATGAGTTTCTGTAGCTGTTGTGGCCACCATGACTTGTAGGTGAGCGTCTGCTGTTGTTGTGGCCACCATGACTGTTGTGGGTGTGTCTGCTGTGGTCATCATGACTACTGTGGGTGAGTGTCAGTTGAAGCCCCAGCCTTCCATACTGAGTCCGCTGTGGCCACCATGACTGTTGTGGGTGAGTGACTTCCGCTGTGGCCTCCGTGACTTGTGGCCACCATGACTGTTGTGGGTGTCTGCTGATGTTGTGGCCACCATGACTGTTGTGGGTGTCTGCTGCTCTTGTGGATACCATGACTGTTGTGTGTGAGTGTCTGCTGTGGCCACCATGATTGTTGCGGGTGAGTGTTTGCTGTGGCCACAATGACTGTTGTGGGTGAGTGTCTGCTTTGGCCACCATGACTGTTTTGGGTGAGTGTCTGCTGTTGTGGCCCCCATGACTTGTGGGTGAGTGTCTGCTGTTGTGGCCACCATGACTGTTGTGGGTGAGTGTCTGCTGTTGTGGTGGCCACCATGACTTTTGGCTACCATGACTTTTGGCCACCATGATTGTTGTAGGTGAGTGTCTACTGCTTTTGTGGCCACCATGACCTGTGGGTCAGTGTCTACTTCTGTTGTAGCCACCATGACTATTGTGGGTCAGTGCCTGTTGTGGCCACCATGACTGTTGTGGGTGTATGCTGTTGGGTTGGCCACCATGACTGTTGTGGGTGAGTGATTGTTGTGGCCACCATAACTGTTGTGGGTGAGTGACTGTTGTGTCCACCATGACTGTTGTGGGTGAGTGACTGTCATGGCCCCCATGACTGTTGTGGGTGAGTGTCTGCTGTTGTGGCCACCATGACTGTCGTGGCCACCATGACTGTTGTGGCCACCTTGACTGTTGTGGCCACCATGAGTGGTGTGAGTCTTGTAGAGCCACTATATCACCACTTAACTCACCTTGTTGTCGTTGTCACACACACACACACACACACACTAATCCCTCTCTCTCTCCCTCTCCCTACCCCACTCTCCCCCACTCTCCCTCCTCTCCCCTCTCTCCCCCACTCTCCCCTCTCTCCCCTCTCGCCATGGCAGACCTCCCGGACGAGAAGCCCAGGTTCAGTGGGGCGCGAGCGAGCTATCAGATGCATGAGGAGGTCTCGCTGAACTGCTCCTCGCCTCACTCACAGCCTCCAGCCACCTTGACCTTCTACATCAATGATGAACAGGTAAATGATTTATCCTCTTTATCACACTAAGGTAGACGACCCCCTCCTCCTCCTCTTCCCCGCAGGTAAATTATTTATCCTCTTTATCACACTAAGGTAGACGACCCACCTCCTCCTCTTCCTCCCCGCAGGTAAATGATTTATCCTCTTTATCACACTAAGGTAGACGACCCCCACCTCCTCCTCCTCTTCCCCGCAGGTAAATTATTTATCCTCTTTATCACACTAAGGTAGACGACCCCCCTCCTCTTCCCCGCAGGTAAATTATTTATCCTCTTTATTACACTAAGGTAGACGACCCCCCTCCTCTTCCCCGCAGGTAAATCATTTATCCTCTTTATCACATTAAGGTAGACGCCAGCCATATCCCACCCCCATGAATTATGAGGTAAATTATATATACTCGAATTCTCAGAAGAACAATTATATTGGTTTGTTGATTACCTCAAGGTGTTCAAATAATTATATTGATATATCACCTGAGTATAGGACGTCTTATATATCCCCATCCTGAGTATAGGACGTCTTATATATCCCCATCCTGAGTATAGGACGTCTTATATATCCCCATCCTGAGTATAGGACGTCTTATATATCCCCATCCTGAGTATAGGACGTCTTATATATCCCCATCCTGAGTATAGGACGTCTTATATATCCCCATCCTGAGTATAGGACGTCTTATATATCCCCATCCTGAGTATAGGACGTCTTATATATCCCCATCCTGAGTATAGGACGTCTTATATATCCCCATCCTGAGTATAGGACGTCTTACATATCCCCATCCTGAGTATAGGACGTCTTACATATCCCCATCCTGAGTATAGGACGTCTTATATATCCCCATCCTGAGTATAGGACGTCTTATATATCCCCATCCTGAGTATAGGACGTCTTATATATCCCCATCCTGAGTATAGGACGTCTTATATATCCCCATCCTGAGTATAGGACGTCTTATATATCCCCATCCTGAGTATAGGACGTCTTATATATCCCCATCCTGAGTATAGGACGTCTTATATCTCCCCATCCTGAGTATAGGACGTCTTATATATCCCCATCCTGAGTATTAGGACGTCTATATAGCCCATCCTGAGTATACGGAGTCTTGTATATCCCCATCCTGAGTATAGGAGTCTTATATATCCCCATCCTGAGTATAGGACGCCTTATATATCCCCATCCTGGTATAGGACGTCTTATTATTCCCCATCCTGAGTATAGGACTTCTTATATATCCCCATCCTGAGTATAGGGACGTCTTATATATCCCCATCCTGAGTATAGGAGTCTTATATATCCCCACATCCTAGTATAGGACGTCTTATATATCCCCATCCTGAGTATAGGACGTTTATATATCCCCCATCTTGAGTATAGGACGTCTTATATATCCCCATCCTGAGTATAGGGACGTCTTATATATCCCATCCTGAGTACTAGGACGTCTTATATATCCCCATCCTGAGTATAGGACGTCTTATATATCCCCATCCTGAGTATAGGACGTCTTATATATCCCCATCCTGAGTATAGGACGTCTTATATATCCCCATCCTGAGTATAGGACGTCTTATATATCCCCATCCTGAGTATAGGACGTCTTATATATCCCCATCCTGAGTATAGGACGTCTTATATATCCCCATCCCCCTCCCCAATTCCTCCTTTCATATAGGACCTTCATCACATAGATCTATAACAGGACATCCTTATGATTCTAGAGTTATAATAACATGAAATCTATTGTCATGATGTCAAAGACTTCAGTTGTAGTTTCAGTCTAGCATTGACGGAGCTTTCATCTGAACCCTATATATGAGGGGACTACCCCAGAGATACGGGGCTGAAGTACCTCCTTCAGCTGGACCTATGGTTCATACTCATTCTCTCACTCCCTCATTCACGTCATGGTGTCTCATGCCTCATCTCACAACCTTACACTAGGTGTACAACCCCAGGGGACAGGGTCTTACACTAGATGTACAACCCCAGGGGGCAGGGTGGTACACTAGATGTACAACCCCAGGGGGCAGGGTGGTACACTAGATGTACAACCCCAGGGGGGCAGGGTGTTACACTAGGTGTACAACCCCAGGGGGGCAGGGTCTTACACTAGATGTACAACCCCAGGGGGCAGGGTCGTACACTAGATGTACAACCCCAGGGGGGCAGGGTCTTACACTAGATGTACAACCCCAGGGGAGTAGGGTCTTACACTAGATGTACAACCCCAGGGGGCAGGGTCGTACATTAGATGTACAACCCCAGGGGGGCAGGGTCTTACACTAGATGTACAACCCCAGGGGAGTAGGGTCTTACACTAGGTGTACAACCCCAGGGGAGTAGGGTCTTACACTAGGTGTACAACCCCAGTGGGGGCAGGGTCTTACGCTAGGTGTACAACCCCAGGGGGGCAGGGTCTTACACTAGATGTACAACCCCAGGGGGGCAGGGTCTTACACTAGATGTACAACCTCAGGAGGGCAGGGTCTTACACTAGGTGTACAACCCCAGGGGGGCAGGGTCGTACACTAGATGTACAACCCCAGGGGGGCAGGGTCTTACACTAGGTGTACAACCCCAGGGAGGCAGCGTCTTACACTAGATGTACAACCCCAGGGGGGCAGGGTCTTACACTAGGTGTACAACCCCAGGGGGGCAGGGTCGTACACTAGATGTACAACCCCAGGGGGGACAGGGTCTTACACTAGATGTACAACCCCAGGGGAGTAGGGTTTTACACTAGGTGTACAACCCCAGGGGAGTAGGGTCTTACACTAAATGTACAACCCCAGGGGGGCAGGGTCGTACACTAGATGTACAACCCCAGGGGGCAGGGTCGTACACTAGATGTACAACTCCAGGGGCCAGGGTCGTACACTAGATGTACAACCCCAGGGGGGCAGGGTCTTACACTATATGTACAACCCCGGGGGGCAGGGTCTTACACTAGATGTACAACCCCAGGGGGGCAGGGTCTTACACTAGATGTACAACCCCAGGGGGCAGGGTCTTACACTAGATGTACAACCCCAGGGGAGTAGGGTCTTACACTAGATGTACAACCCCAGGGGGGCAGGGTCTTACACTAGATGTACAACCCCAGGGGAGTAGGGTTTTACACTAGATGTACAACCCCAGGGGGCAGGGTCGTACACTAGATGTACAACCCCAGGGGGCAGGGTCTTACACTAGATGTACAACCCCAGGGGGGAGGGTCAGATGTACAACCTCAGGTTCAGGGTCTTACACTAGATGTACAACCTCAGGTTCAGGGTCTTACACTAGATGTACAACCCCAGGGGAGTAGGGTCTTACACTAGGTGTACAACCCCAGGGGGGCAGGGTCTTACACTAGATGAACAACCCCAGGGGGGCAGGGTCTTACACTAGATGTACAACCCCAGGGGGGCAGGGTCTTACACTAGATGTACAACCCCAGGGGGCAGGGTCGTACACTACATGTACAACCCCAGGGGGGGCAGGCTGAAGTTACATATACACCAGGATAAATTCATGTATCAGACACTGAAAAAAAATATTTACATAAACATTCATTTCATACATATTCGCCATTTCCCGCGTTAGCAAAGTAGCGTTATAACAGAGGACTGAGCCTTAGAGGGAATATCCTCACTTGGCCCCCTTCTCTGTTCCGTCTTTTGGAAAATTGAAAAAAAACAAGAGGGGGAGGATTTCCAGCCCCCCGCTCCCTCCCCTTTTAGTCGCCTTCTACGACACGCAGGGAATACGTGGGATAATTCATCAACCTAATACGCCACAAATACGCATGGAAAACAGCTATGTAAATCAGAAAAAAGAAAATCAGATTCTGATCCTTGTAATCTGACTTCACAAAGGGATCTTAACAACACAAGAGTGTAATTGAGGTCCCACTTAACGATCGTTCATATCTATGTCCCAGAGAACAAGATACAACGGGTTAGGAACTAGATCACGAACCTGTTTATCTTAACTACACTACAAACTACCCTCAGGTCACCCGCCTGTTATCTTAACTACACCACAAACTACCCTCAGGTCACCAGCTTGTTATCTTAACTACACCACAAACTACCCTCAGGTTACCAGCCTGTTATCTTAACTACACCACAAACTACCCTCAGGTCACCAGCCTGTTATCTTAACTACACCACAAACTACCCTCAGGTCACCAGCCTGTTATCTTAACTACACCACAAACTACCCTCAGGTCACTCTTAGTTAATAGTTGATAAATAAAATTGTTTTTAAGGTCAAGTTTGTATTGCATCTCACCAGAACAGCTGTCCAAATTCCACATTCACCACTGGGCCCCCACTGAAACATTCAGTTCCAGTCGTAAGATCACAAGTGGACCCCCGCCCTCCCCCACTGCAGCCACTACCACTTACACCACCTAGTGGCAAAAAAAAGAACACCCTACAACCCCAATAGCTTCAGTGGCATTTCTAGGTGGGGTTACTAGGCAGTGGGGCTGTTATTAACAAGAAGTAATCACAGTTCGGCTCCACTGTTGACACAGTTCACGGTTTATGGCCTTAAGTTCTCTAAGCCAATGAACTGCCTCTTCTTGTCCAATCAGTGGCCTTGATTTAAATTGACCAACGACCCACTTGTTCTATATCTGTTCAGAGTTGATATGAGTATAGTACGACCCCACTGCAGTGAGCAGTGCTCATATCGCGACCCCACTGCAGTGAGCAGTGCTCATATCACGACCCTCCTATGTACAGTGAGCAGTTCTCCCATCACGACCCCCTTCAGTGATTACAAACCCCCCTTTACAGTGAGCAGTGCTCCTCCTATCACGACCCCTCCTACAGAAAGACACTTCAAGCCAACCATGGACACCTCGTTCCCCTGCTCTCTCTCTCTCTCTCTCTGCGTCAGTAACCCAGTCTTCTTCTGCGCCTCCTCCTGCAGGCTGACCCGGCGTGGCTGGTGCACTACCGGCCGCTGGAGGACCCGGCCACTGGCCTGGAGACGTCTGTACTCGGTCTGCGATTCCCTCTGCGACCCAGACTGCTGCACGGAGGCTTCGTCAACGTCAAGTGCACGGCGGCCATCGACCAGCTGTACTGGAGCAGCAGCGAGACCTTCATCCCGGGTGACCTACCTTACCATGCCTCCATCATGGAGGGCAGGGCCGCCCTTGGCCGAGGTGGGTGATGTGGGCTTGGTCTGGCCAGGGGAGGTGGGTGGTGTTGGCTTGGCCCAGGGGACTGGGTATTGGCTTATCTCAGGTGAGGTGGGTGTTAGCTTGGCCTAGTGGAAGTGGGTGTTGGCTTGGCCCAGGGGATTGGGTGTTGGCTTGGCCCAGGGGAGGTGGGTGCTGTTGCCATGGCCCTTGGCCTAGGTGGGTGTTAGCTTAGCCCAGGGGAGGGGGGATGGGTTGTTGTTGGCTTGACCCCTGGAGGGAGGATGCTAAGCTGGCTGAGAAGGATGGCTACTGGGTTGACCCAGTTGGTGAGTTGGCCCTGGAGGGTTAGTGCTTAGCTTGGCCGAGTCGACCCGTCTTGCCACGTCTCCATTACTGAAGGGTGAAACTGTTCTTGGCCAAGGTGGGTGCTGGGTGGGTCGCCTAGGCAAGTGCTGGCTTGGCCAAGGAGGTGGGCTGCCATAACTGGTGGGTGGGCTGGGCATGAATGGTGGTAGGATGTCGTATGTAGATGGGTGGCTGAAGTAAGTGGGTGATGAGGTAAACTATTTAGGTATTGGGCTGAACTAGGTGGGCAATGGGTGGGCTTAGGTAGGAAATGGGGTGGCCTAGGTAGGCAGTGGGTTTGGTCCAGAGGGGTGGGAGGTTAGTCCAAGTGGTGATTTGAGGACAAAGTGCGGAGAAGTCGGTGGTTGTGAGCTGTTGTGAGTAGGTTGAAAAAGGCTGTGAATGGTTGTAAGTGGGATGTGAATGTCTATTAGTGGGTATGAGCAGCTGAAGGGGTTGTGTGGTTGTAACTGGGTTAGTTGTGATGTGATTCTCAGTGGATTGCAAAAAGGAGTTGTTTTGAATCAGTTATGAATGAGTATGTAAAGGTTGTGAGTGTTTGAATATAGGTTGTGAGTGGCTAAGAGTGGGATGTGAGTGGTCCTAAGTGGTTAAGAATGGTTGTGAGTTGTGAATGCAATGCAATTATTTATTCAACAGTGGCTGTGACTGAGAGTATGTTGCAAGTGACAGAGTGATTTATGAGTGGTTAAATAGTGTCTTTATGTGGTTTTGAATATTTTCAAGTGGGTTATGAGTAAATGGGAGAAATATATTGACCATCCTGGTTCTTTAGTTAGTTTAGAAAATATCAGATTATCTTTTATCATTCTTATGTGTCAACTGATGAGTATGAGGTTAGGAGGGATATGACCCTAATGTAGAGGTAGTAGGTAGGAACATTTAGGTGGGACTATTAGGTAGAAACATTGGGCAGAAAGGTGGTAGTAGTAGGTAGGAACTTTAAGTAGAATTAGTCAATAGGAACATTAGGTAGGAGCCTCTGCAAACACTGCACTAGACTGGCCCTCTGCCAGAGGCCTGTTAAGTGTGAGGCATCAAGGCTAAGAAACAGCACTGGAGTTCGTTATGTAGTGATGGAGACTATTGCCATGGCCGCCCCACTGGGAGAGTTCCTGAAGGGAACAGGCATCAGAAATATAGATAGATAGATAGACAGATGAATAGATAGATAGAGAGACAGATAGATAGATAGTACAATATAATCACCTATTGTATTGTGTGGGAAGGGAGTTTCACACTCGTATGACCCTGTCTTTTTAACTCTGCTATCATACAACCTCTTGAATTTATGTATGCTTTCTGCATTAACCATGTTTGATTTCTAAGGACAGTGCTATATAAAATGAAAACAAAAGAATTATATAAATTACTTCTCTTGTCTTTGATATTAAAAGCTGATTGATATTTGATATATTATCAGCTGAAAGGTATACTTCATCATATTTCTCTCATTATGGCATAAATTCATTCTTCTGTGTATGATCGGTTCTCCATAAGAGCTTGAGGTATAAGATATACCTGTCTGTATTTTTTATATGATGTAACCATGCTTGCCATAATGCATGACAAAACTCTCAAAGTTTAGATGAATATGTGAAGAAATATTTGAGAATATTTACATATTTATATGTAATTCCTTTGCACACTGGGAAAACTTGTGGTGTAGAATTCACGTACTCAAAGTTACACTATGAGTGAAAGGTCACGTTTGATGAGGCTTTATCACTAGGAGTATAGTCCTGTCAAAGACCTTTTCACTCCAAAAGAGTCCACTTTTCCCCAATACTGGAAGTAGTGCAGCCTTGGGCTGCAGAAGCCTTCACAGAGAGGTCCTGGGTAGCACCAGGACTGTGTCATAGAAATTAGTCTTGGGTTAATTGTAGATTCATAAATGAAATACATTCATAGTCTGATTTTTCTGCTTTATGCTTTCAGGATGTTCTGTGGTATCATCCAGCCTTCAGACTCTAGTGGTAGTAGGATTGTTCCTCATGATCCTGCCACACTAGGATCCCTCAGTCCCTGTCCCTCCAGTGGATGGAGTATAGGCAGGACTGTCTGCTGCTTTGCTATACATGAAGCCCCACCTCTATATTTTCCTCATTGGGCAGAGGACAGGTGGGGGAGGCAGGTGGCTTATCAAACACTGGAGGACATATATTGAAGCAGTGTTATGTACACTCAAGACTTGTATCAAAGCAGTGTTGTATAGACATTTTCGGGTGTTTTACTATGAGCTGTAAAAGACAAGAAACCTGTGTAAATTATTTTGTAAAAACATATGTAAAATTCTCACAAAACTAGAAAATGAAGTGTAAATCTGTGGCAAGAAAGTGAAGAGCATTTAGCAAAATACTGTACATTGTCTTCAAATGAATAATAGTGTGCCTCGGATTTCAATCTTCACACTTCACGTAACAGAATTTTATGCTTAGATTTCGTCAAAAAACTGGAAAGATATCTTTTTGTCTTTTCTTTCTGGAACATTATCTATTGGAGCTCCATACATTGCTCAACACCTTTGGTAAGGCATTTTCGCATTCCATACCTCCTCCAGAAACTGTATGAACATGACTTTTGGGATGTTTCTATAAATGCTAATGCATATTTGGTTTTCTGGGGTGTAGACCTTTAGAGTATGATTATGTCTTGAAGTGTTAGCAACACATGATGTGAATGGCATCTCTTTTTTCTTTTTTTTACTTGAACAGCAATCATGTTTATTTGTGTTCCTTGCCAAGCCTCCTTTTTTCAAAATGCTGCATTGTAGATAATCTGTGTTCTCCAAAGAGCAATATGGCCTTTTCTCACCCACAACTTTGTTTCTTTCTCTTGTTGTCACACTAGAGATTTTCTCAAAATTAAACTTAATATATATGTGTGTGTGTGTGTGTGTGTGTGTGTGTGTTACTCCATCATCTACCAGATAAGACACACTGATCATCCCTTTCACTTGGTGTATTATACACCATCTTCTTTTTCTATTATCAAAGTGAACTCATGAAGGCTGGTTGATTTATTGTAGATAAATCTGGAATATGAGGCTTAATCTGTTACTCTAAATTATCATTTTCTAAACTTTTTGAATTTATGAATAAAAATCTTTAGTTATCTGATTCCAGTATAGTGCTATCCTCTTGAATCTCATTCACTAAAAACTGTGAATAACATCAGCACCTTTGACATTTATGGTTATCATCCTTACTCTCTGGTCATTGACTCAGTTAACAGGCATTAGCAGGAGGAAATTTTATCTTTATGGGTCATTATATCATTTTTCTTTCCTTTGCCCGATGACCTGAGGATTTTCACCTTTATAATCAATCCTTTCCAGTGTGCTATGAGCCTTTGACATGGCAAACTAACATTGACAACAGCTGCTGAAGTGCTTGTATATTCTTTCTGTTCTGTCTTTTATATCATATGCTATTTTCCCCTCTATCTGTCTATCTATATATCATCTGTGTATTTGTCAACTCTATCTATCATTAACTACATCTTATATGTAGCACTAGTTTCCTTTCATTTCTCTCTTGATCTGTGTATCTGTTCACTGTTAACTATTTCCATGTCTAACACTTGCTTAGACATCATTATTTACCTACAGGATTGCCTGGATAAATTCTCACATTACAGTATAAGCACATCATCAATCTGACCAACTCATTTCCTTTGGTTTCTTCCTGTACAGCATTGGTCTCTCTGGTCCTCATTTGCCCTTAATTTTTTCCTGAAAGGAATGGGATATAATGCAACTAAGGTGGTAAGGTGATTTCCGCTCTTGGCACTACATGGAAATGATGAATCTACGTTTTTTTTACATGCTCAACTGGGCATTAGGTGACCAGTGTCTTTGAATATTTTAGATCACACAACACAGTTATCTCGGCTCATTTCTTTTTGAACTAAGATATCTCAGCAGAATCATTCAGTTAGAATCATTGCAGCATTTTAGCATTTGAATAGGAATTGAACTGAAATATATTCAACAATCATCGTGTAGACACTTTACTTTTTAATACAAGCCCATTTTCCTCATCTTTGGGCTAGACAGTGTACACAGACCCCCAGTGAACATATGCTCATAATTCTGGACTTAGGTTAAATGGAAAAAATGTTCACTACTTAAATATTTCATATTTATTCCCTTTGCATGCTAAATTGAGTCATCCATAGGCAATTTTGAGAACGCTATGGGTCCAAGTCTTACTATTCTTACTCATTTCATGGGCTTCACAAGCACTTCTATAAAATCATTTACTGAGAGAGAGAGAGAGAGAGAGAGAGAGAGAGAGAGAGAGAGAGAGAGAGAGAGAGAGAGAGAGAGAGAGAGAGAGAGAGAGCCTGAAACATTTTATTCATACCTATCACACACACTATGAATATCTAGTCCAACACCTCTATAGATCATGTATCATGTATCTTTCATAAGATGAGCTTCAATATTCTGTATTCTTGTGGATATATCATACTTAACCTGTTACTCTAGATGAACTTTTTTTTCAATGTTTTCATGCTCATTTTCTGTAAAAGTTGTCAAATGTAATTTTTGTGAAAGTTGCCACCCATTTTTTGTAAAAGATGTTACAAACCTATTTTTCTATATTGGCAGATGCAGTTTCTGTAAAGCTGTCACACTCAATTTTTCTAAAAGTTGTTACACCCAATATTTATAAAAGATTTTCCCATAAAAGTTGTCTATTCCACTTTCTCTGAACATTTCCACATCCCACTTGCTATAACAGCTGTTATTCCCAAATTCTAAAAAAGTTGCCACACCCCAGTTTCTGTAATAGCTGTCTCACCCAATGTCTGTAATAGCCATCATGCCCAACTTCTGTAAAAGTTGTTCTGTCACATCCAATTTTCTGTAAATGTTTTCTCCCAGTTTCTCTGACATCTGTCAAACATACATTCTCCTATTGTTGCTAAAAAAAAAAGAGAAATATTACAATGTGGAAGAGCATATACACACATTTAAGAAACTGAATAATGAAATAGCATCAATACATACATTTGTCAACATTATTCAACACCCATCTAGGAACTTCAACATGTGAGTGCCCTTAATTTTAAGACAAGACTACAGGTTAGACAACTGAGGGCACCATCAGACCAAAAGGGACGGACTCATAATTTACCAGCAATTAATCGTAATGACTCAAACTTCTAGTAAGACCCAAAGTATTGCATTGTAATGAATACACTGATTGATGAAGTTTTTGAGGATAGGGACCTTGCATAAGAACCAGTATTATTGACCTTGTTGGTTTGGACTATTGGCTTGAGTATGGATGAGTCCTTTAGGAAAATAATGCCTTTTGAATCTTGCAATGGAGGGAGCATTATACACCTTAATGCAGAGAAGGTATGGCCACTTAGTAATTTTTTCCCATAATGACTATCTCTCAATGACCTTACCAGAAGTGACCTGACCTTCTTAGCTCAACTCTGGAATTTTTTCCTTTGTGTGTGCGAGAAAATATATGAACTTAATGGCTCAGACACTGAACTTGTGATATCTTTATGATGTAAATAAGAATTTTCTCCGTAAATCTTTTTTTAGTATGTCAACGTTGTGTAGTCCATCAGTAAATAAGGCTTATTTCATTCCATTTATAAGTATCTTACTATATTTGATACAAAACTGGTCAGCAGTATCTAGAGAGAGGGTTTCAATATATCAACCAAAGTAGGTAATATGGATATAAAATGTTACCAGATTTCAGCAACAAGGTTCTGAATTTCCTCTCCAGTGAGAGGTACAAGTCTTTTGTATTTCTGTGGGGTTTTCCCCAGTTCCACGAGAGACTTTTGCCAGTGAAACAGAATTCTGACCTTAAAACTTTCATTAAGTTGTATGATTATTTCTCTTAAAATTTGTGTTGTAAAGCATTCTAAATGTAACTACAGGGCATTTTTCTGCATTATCAAAGAAAATTGATTTCAAATGTGAAAAAATGATTTCAAATGTAACCAGAGGGCATTTTTCTGCATCATCAAAGAAAATCAATTTCAAATGTGAAAAAATAATTTCAAATGTAACCAGAGGGCATTTCCATGCATTATTAGTTAATGTAAAATATTCCACCAAAAAAAGAGAAAGTCATAGTTGTACCAAAGATTACATTGTAAGTCGAAGGTTAATTAGGTATTTTATACTTTTGAGAGGATTAAGGCCATTCTTACTCGATAGGAAATACATTTATTGTCTTGTATTGTGTTTCAAGGTCTTCTGCCACAAGGGTTGATTTGAATCCCAAAGTTCATGTGAATCAGAAATTATTGCATTTTACTTTATATATATTTGCTATATTTTTTCTAATGAAAATAAACAATATATATATATATATATATATATATATATATATATATATATATATATATATATATATATATATATATATATATATATATATTACTGCAACACTATGGGTAAACCTGGTGGCCTTAGTTAAACCTTGAGGCTATAGGTAAACCAAGATGTCATGGGTGAATCTGAAGACGATGGATAAACCTTCAGGATATGGGTAAGTATAGAAGTCATGGCCATGGGTAAACCTGGAGGCTATTGGTAGACTTGGAAGCCATAGGTAAACCTAGGAGCCATGGGTAAACTTAGAGATCATGCATGAACTTGAAGGCCATGGATAAACCTAGAGGCCATGGGTAAACTTAAAGGTCATGGGTAAATCCCAAGGCCATGGTTACACTTCAAGGCCATGGATATACCTCAAGTTCATACATGTTCGCCATTTCCCACATTAGCGAGGTAGCATTAAGAACAGAGGACTGAGTCTCAGAGGGAATACCCTCACTTGGCCCCCTTCTCTGATGGGATGTGAAATTGAAATGAATTATTCTCTTCAGCTCATTATTCTATATCATCAGAGAGCATCCATGAAGATTCTATCTTTTTTATCTATCATTGAAGGTAATCACAAATCTCCTGTTCCCCACACTCTCAGTGGATGATGGCACTACTCAATCTCCATATCTTCCCAGTGGATGATGGCACCAGTAACCTTCAACCTCTTCATTTGATGTCATCACTAATTTTTCCTCAGTGGGTGATGGCACCACTATTTTTTCCTCAGTGGATGATAGCACCACTAAACCCTATCTACCCCACAAAGCCCAACCAGAGTGGATTTTACAAACAAAAGACCACTAGTGAACATGACACATTTATTTGTGGCATTCCATGATTTACTTTCTTGTGTTATTTCTGGAAACTCATTTTACAAGGCTGAATCCCTTGTGGCCTAAGGATCAGGCATGCTTCCTAGTCATTGTTGTACACATCCCTTAAAACTAACATACTGAATCACCAGTTGAAGAGAGGGGTCTTCAGTTTCCTATATCTGGCTTGGAAAAAAAATATTTACTTATTTCTACTGAAATCATGATTCTTTTTTATGCAATGTACAGTGTAGACACTTTACAAAAATCCCTTGAGAATTGAGGATCAAAAATTCTGCCTAAAAAAAAAAGAAATTTCAGGAGGCTGTAAAGTATATATATATATATATATATATATATATATATATATATATATATATATATATATATATATATATATATATATATATACATTTTTTGATCATCTAACTTTAGATAAGTAGGCTCTCTCTCTCTCTCTCTCTCTCTCTCTCTCTCTCTCTCTCTCTCTCTCTCTCTCTCTCTCTCTCTCTCTCTCTCATATACTTAACCTATGACAATATTTAACACTGAATGTGTTTATTATGTGAAATGGGCTTCTATTTGATTTTAATTAATCTCTGCAACAGGCGTCTTGTCTCAGTCAGTTTCTTAGCGTGCAGAACTGACTTCCTCAAAGCATATTTACCTTTCCATTATTTCTTAATTCAAGCCAACCACTGACTCTAGTTGACCCAGCTAGTCCATGAAAATACTTTATATATTTCTACTGTTCATCAAAATATTATTTTGAGATTTACCCAGTGATATAGCAATATAATCCTTATAACTAAGGAAGACAATAATTTTTTATAGATATCATAAACAGATATCTCTTTCTATGGATTTGTGATAGAAGTATATATATATATATATATATATATATATATATATATATATATATATATATATATATATATATATATATATATATATATCCCAGGATCAATTTCTATGAAAGTGTCCTGAAGTAACCCAGGATATCTTTCCAAAGGCCCCTGCAACCCAAGGCTGCTCTACTTCCAGTAGCAAGTAAACGTAAACTCTTTTAGAGTGAGAATCTTTTCGATGAAACTGAACTCCCAACGATGAATAAATCAAGTGGAGTCTGGCAATACCCTTTCCATCAAAGGATTGCCATAGCAAAAAAGCATGTAGCTTTTGGCCTATACGAGTTTATAATGGCTTGTGAGCTTTATTTTCTCATGTTCTTATGTATGAAAATTATTCTTTACCATCAGCTGTGTTCTACGGGAGACTATGGTTGTCACCTAGGTGCTTGCCCTGAGTTTTCTAAAGGAAAGTATATTGTTGTTAATGGTTTTGGTCATGGTATGTAGTGTTCCTAAGGTTATCAAAAGAGTTCTCTTCTGTCAGCTATTGTCTACAGGGAGTTATATATTTGTTTATGGTTTTTACCAAAGTATGTTATATTCTGAAGTGTTTTTTCAAAAGAGTTTTCTAATGTCATCTGTTTTCTGTAGGATGCTATATATATGTATATATATTTGTTAATGGTTACAACCAAAGTATGGAAATGGAATGGAAATCTGATTAGCTAGAGGCCAAAATCAGGGAAGGATGTATTCATAAATTTGTGAGGTTAAGTTGCTCTGAAATCCTTCAAGGCTTTGCAGTAGGTAATTTTCTTTTTCTTAAGGTTCTCTGAGGTGGTTTGGAGGGTAGGGGTGTTAGCTTGGAGGATGGGGAGGTTAGTTTCAGGATAGCATTCTTGGAGGCTGTGGAGGTTGGCTTTAGGAGGGTGTTTGGAAGCAGGGGAGGTTAGTTTTTGGATGGTGTGTTCTTGGAGGATGTTTGGAGGCTGGGGAGTTTAATCTAGGACAGGGTATTATGAAGTTACTTGGAGGGTGGGGAGGTTTAGTTTGGGATGCTGTCTTTAGAAAGGAGGGAGGCTGATTTTGATTTTCTTTTTTCATATTGCAAGTGCCCTAAGGAAATCTGAGCGAGTGTGTGTGTGTGTGTGTGTGTGTGTGTGTGTGTGTGTGTGTGTGTGTGTGTGTGTGTGTGTGCATTTGTAAAAACTCCATTGATTCATACGTCCAGATATTCAGAAGAGAAAATAATATTATTAGTCAAGCCAGATTTATTCTCCTCCTGCAATATATATATATATATATATATATATATATATATATATATATATATATATATATATATATATATATATATATATATATATAAACTGCTGAATAGTCACTGGTGTATATGTTGATAAATCCCCTCCCAAAAAGGTGATTCATTTCTATGTTTATAACATTATCATCATTGACCTATGTTTGTATTTTATGTTATGATTTATTAATGTATGAAAGTTACAGATTGTATATAATGTAAATATATTTGTTTATGAGCATTGTTGTGACTGTAAATAAACATTGCTGTACGATGGATCGATGTTTGATTTACCTGGTAACCTTCATGTTTGCGTGTGATTTACATGATGGTACCTTTCATGTCTATGTGATTTACATGATGGTAACCTTCATGTGATTTACATGATGGTACCTTTCATGTCTATTTGATTTACATGGTGGTATACTTCATGTGATTTACATGATGGTAACCTTCATGTCCGTGTGTGATTTACATGATGATGACTTTCATGTCTGTGTGTGTGTGATTTACCTGTTGAGGTAACTCATCATTGATGAATACAGTACTTGCAGGTATGGTATGGGCTGGGTTAAGCCTACCTCCCTATAATCATCAATACAAGGGGTTGATGACCTCCACAAAAATCATCAATACGAGGGGTTTATGACCTCCCCAGAAATCATCAATACGAGGGGTTGATGACCCACAAAATAACCAATACGAAGGGTTAATGACCTCCCCAAAATCATCAATACGAGGGGTTAATGACCTCCCCAAAAATCATTAATACGAGGGGTTGATGACCCCCCCAGAAGTCATCGATACAAGTGGCTGATGACTTCCCCCTGAGGATCATCAATATGGGTCATTGATAACCTCCTCTGGATATCATCAGTATAAGTGGTTAATGACCTCCCCAGAGGATCATCAACTATGGTGGTTAATGACCTCCTCAGAGTATCATCAACTATAGGGGTTAATGACCTCCCCAGAGGATCATCAACAATAGGGGGTTAATGACCTCCCCAGAGCATCATCAACTATGGGGGTTAATGACCTCCCCAAAGGATCATCAACAATAGGGGGTTAATGACCTCCCCAGAGCATCATCAACTATGGGGTTAATGACCTCCCCAGAGTATCATCAACTATGGGGGTTAATGACCTCCCCAGAGTATCATCAACTATGGGGGTTAATGACCTCCCCAGAGTATCATCAACTATGGGGGTTAATGACCTCCCCAGAGCATCATCAACTATGGGGTTAATGACCTCCCCAGAGCATCATCAACTATGGGGGTTAATGACCTCCCCAGAGCATCATCAACTATGGGGGTTAATGACCTCCCCAGAGGATCATCAACTATGGGGGTTAATGACCTCCCCAGAGGATCATCAACTATGGGGGTTAATGACCTTCCCAGAGCATCATCAACAATGGGGGTTAATGACCTCCCCAGAGCATCATCAACTATGGGGGTTAATGACCTCCCCAGAGGATCATCAACAATAGGGGGTTAATGACCTCCCCAGAGCATCATCAACTATGGGGTTAATGACCTCCCCAGAGTATCATCAACTATGGGGGTTAATGACCTCCCCAGAGCATCATCAACTATGGGGGTTAATGACCTCCCCAGAGCATCATCAACTATGGGGGTTGATGACTTTCCCCTGAGTATCATCTACTATGAAGGGTTGGTGACCTTCCCCAGAATATCATCAATAACAGTGGTTGATGAAAGTGTATCATCAATTATACCTTTAGATCCCATTGGGATCAACACATACACACACACACACACACCCCATTTTCTCTGGAGAAGTTGACGAGAAAATCACTTACGACTCAGAAAACAGAAGAATACATAAGAATACAATACATAAGAATACAATACATAAGAATACAATACATGAGAATACAAGATCATAACCCTATTCGAACAGCTATTAACTACACACCACCTGCTCTCACAACCCCACTACAGCTGAAGTAGACCATCCAAAGATAAGATAAAACAACAGAATACTGGAATCCTTAACAGTTATCTATGTGGTGGAATTAATAAAAAGATATGAATTTTACTTTAGAAAAATATAGATGAGAAAAAGAAAAGCGCGTTATCTTTCGTGAAGCGAAGGGTTTCTAAGACGCCCTAGGCGTATATCATACTCTAGTATATTGAGTTTAGGTATTTAACTCATTGGAAGCAGTTAAGAGAAGATGAACTGGTAGTTATGTACTTAGACCCGGCCTCCTAAGGGGCTAATGACCTGTAAACTAGGGCCAGACTGGACGATGGGGTTTGGGCACACTAGGTGCTGGTGGTGGGTCAGACTGGGTGCTGGTGGTGGGCCAGACTGGGTGCTGGTGGTGGGTCAGACTGGGTGCTATTGGTGGGTCAGACTGGGTGCTGGTGGTGGGTCAGACTGGGTGCTGGTGGTGGGTCAGACTGGGTGCTGGTGGTGGGTCAGACTGGGTGCTGGTGGTGGGTCAGACTAGGTGCTGGTGGTGGGCCAGACTGGGTGCTGGTGGTGGGTCAGACCGGGTGCTGGTGGTGGGTCAGACTGGGTGCTGGTGGTGGGTCAGACTGGGTACTGGTGGTGGGTCAGACTGGGTGCTGGTGGTGGGTCAGACTGGGTACTGGTGGTGGGCTACACTGGGTGCTGGTGGTGGGTCAGACTGGGTGCTGGTGATGGGCCAGACTGGGTGCTGGTGGTGGGCCAGACTGGGTGCTGGTGGTGGGTCAGACTGGGTGCTGGTGGTGGGTCAGACTAGGTGCTGGTGGTGGGTCAGACTGGGTACTGGTGGTGGGTCAGACTGGGTGCTGGTGGTGGGTCAGACTGGGTGCTGGTAGTGGGTGACTGGGTACTGGTGGTGGGTCAGACTGGGTACTGGTGGTGGGCTACACTGGGTGCTGGTGGTGGGTCAGACTGGGTGCTGGTGGTGGGCCAGACTGGGTGCTGGTGGTGGGTCAGACTGGGTACTGGTGGTGGGTCAGACTGGGTACTGGTGGTGGGTCAGACCGGGTGCTGGTGGTGGGTCAGACTGGGTGCTGGTGGTGGGCTACACTGGGTGCTGGTAGTGGGTCAGACTGGGTGCTGGTAGTGGGTCAGACTGGGTGCTGGTGGTGGGCCACACTGGGTACTGGTGGTGGGTCAGACTGGGTGCTGGTAGTGGGTCAGACTGGGTGCTGGTGGTGGGCCACACTGGGTACTGGTGGTGGGTCAGACTGGGTGCCGGTGGTGGGCTACACTGGGTGCTGGTGGTGGGCTACACTGGGTGCTGGTGGTGGGCTACACTGGGTGCTGGTGGTGGGTCAGACTGGGTAACGGTGGTGGGCTACACTGGGTGCCAGGGGTGGGCCGCATTAGATACCGGTAGTGGGCCACACTGGGTGCTGGAGATTGGCCACACTGGGTGCTGGTGATTGGCCACACTGAGAGCCGGTGGTGGGCCACACTGGGTGCTGGAGATTGGCCACACTGGGTGCTGGTGGTGGGCTACACCGCGTCCCTGTGGTGGGCCACACTGGGTGCCGGTGGTGGGCCACACTGAGTGCCGGTGTTGGGACACACTGGGTGTTAGTGATTGGCAACACTGAGTGCCGGTTATGGGCCACACTGGGTGCCAGTGGTGGGCCACATTGGGTGTCAGTGGTGGGCTGTATGGATGCCAGGTAGTGAGTGGACTACACCGGGTGCTGTTGGTGGGCCACACTAGGTGCCGGTGATGGGCCACACTGGGTGCTGGTGATGGGCCACACTATTTGCCTGGTAGTAGGCCACACTGTGTGCCTGGTAGTGGGCCACACTGGGCGCCGGTGGTGAGTCGCACTGGGTGCCGGTGGTGGGCCACATCGAGTGCCGGTGGTGGGCCAACACTGGGTGCCGGTGGTGGGCCAACACTGGGTGCCGGTGGTGGGCCACACTGAGTGCCAGTGGTGGGTTACACCAGCACTTATTTCTTGTCCATAATTTGAATACTTCTTTATCCATCTCCCCTGCTCCCACCTCTCCCCTGCTCCCATCTCTCCCCTGCTCCCACCTCTCCCCTGCGCCCATCTCTCCCCTGCTCCCATCTCTCCCCTGCTCCCATCTCTCCCCTGCTCCCATCTCTCCCCTGCTCCCATCTCTCCCCTGCTCCCATCTCTCCCCCAGAATCCGGGGGATAATAGAGAGGTAGAAGCTCCACTCCTCCCCCCTTAACACGTCCGCCTACAATCCAGTTATCGACTCAAGAGAACCTTTGTTGGTTCTACAGTATGGTAATGATATGGTAATGAGACAAGCTCCCTTCCCAACTCATCTCCTCACCAGCGTTTCTGATAAGTCAACTGATACGAGTTTTAGGCCGAAATTTGGAAAAAAAAAAGATAATACAGAGGAAAAAAAGAATATGATGTATACCATAACAAGTATTACATTTAAATAAACTCATTCTGTAAATTTTCCTTCATGGTTGAAGTAAATTGTAGTAGTTGAACTTAAAACTACTGTGTAGATATATCTGAGAAGGATAGTCGTCTGATAACCTAAAGATGAAAACGGAACCTTCGTAAAGCAGGTCATGAATATTGCATGACGTACACCCGGTAAAAAAAGTATCTTACCACTCTTTGTGTGAAACGATATGACACAATGGATGAAGGATTTTGAGAAATTCCCGTTGGTCTGGTCTCACTGTCGTATCCCTAATTTCATGATGCTGTAATATATACACCGACTGTTAGCGACATATCTTGTCAAGTTGCCTTTATGGAGTCTATATTCATTTCATATTTCAAGTGAAATGATATGACACGATAATCATTGAGAAATTTATTTGACATTGACGTTTATCAACCCTACCGAGACAACACGAGCCGTATTGATCATCTCGAAATCTCTTGAACCAATCCAGGAAGATATTTTGTTTCCCCTGTGTGCACATTACCTTACCTCATACCAAACACATTACCTCCACTGTCTTCCTTTGTCACGTCTGTTCATATCCATAGATTTAGAATCACTAAATATCTTTAATGAAGGCCCCTTACCCCATCCTCACCGCCTCTCGATCATCCAAGTCCTAAAAGACATCACTGGTAAGCCAAAAAAAAAACTAAACTCTCTCCCCTTCCCTCGTATTACGAGCAGCGTCAGATCTTCTTCAACAAGCATCCCAAACTTCCTCCTTCATCAGGACTTCAAAGGACAACCTCAGAGCCGCCACCAACCATCCTGGAGACACACTCCCTCCCCATCGAGGCCAAATATGAAGCTCTTTCGTTAATACGGTCGTGACATCGAAGTCCCCACGAACTCCGCCAGCTCTGTGACTTCGCTATAAGAAGAAGGTAAGGGGGGACCCATCATCATCAGTGGTTGTAGCCACACCTGAAGCCACTGTTCAACTAAATGTTCTACAATGGAGTACGTTCTCTAAGGGTCAGCTGCTGCTGCTGTAGCCACCAGCGTCTATCACACTCCATCTCAACCATCGACTGAATTTGGTTGGCCTTGGAGACGACCTTCCGCTTTCACTCGTGGGTCAGTTGGACGATTTCGTGGATGAAAAAAAAATCTAACTTGGAATTTAACTTGGGTGAGACGGCACTTGGCCTGGCCACTTGAGGAGGCCCTAGACGACCCTTGAGCCCGACGGTACGACCCTTGACCACGACGGTACGACCCTTGAGCACGATGGTACGATCCTTGAGCATGATGGTACGGACCCTTGAGCACGACGGTACGACCCTTGAGCACGATGGTGTGACCCATGAGCACGACGGTACGACCCTTGAGCCCGACGGTACGACCCTTGAGGACGACGGTGCGACCCATGTGCACGACTGAACAACCCTTGACTTCGACGGTACGACCCTTGAGCACGACGGTACGACCCCTGAAGCAGGGTGGCACGACCCTTGTTGCTAGTGGCGTTGCATCTGACCCTGAATAAACTCTTCGGTAACCAAGGGTCGTCCCTCCGTGTCTGAGGGTCGTACCATCGTCCTTATGGTGGTCGAGAAAGAAAAGAAAGAAGTACACGAAGGAAAATATACGAATAACGAAAATACTCAAGGCAATCTTATTCCTGGCGCTACCTCGTTGAAGCGGGGAGTGGCGATGCCGTTTCCTGTGGGACGGGGTAGCGCCAGAATGAATGAAGGCAAGCACGTATGAATATGTACGCATGTATATATGTATATGTCTGGGTATGTGTATGTATATGTTGATATAGATATGTATAAGTGCATGTATGGGCATATATGAATATATCTATATGTGTATATGAGTGGATGGGCCATTCTTTCTTCGTCTTGGCACTACCTCGCTGACGCGGGAAACTGTGATCAAGTATGATGATGAAAAAAATTATATATATCAATTGATGAAACTAACGAAGAATAACACGGGAAATAAGGTAGATTGAGAAAAAAATATCCTGTTAACGTGTCTGATTTCTTAAGTCTTCGTCAAATGATAAAATTCTCCTCTTGTCATAAGAGGATCTGATCACGTCATACCCGAAAAAAATCAGAATCAGATCCTCCAAATCAGAATCGGATCCTCCAAAGCAGAATCAGATCCTCCAAAGCAAAATAAGATTCTCTATAGCAGAATCAGATCCTCCAAATCAGAATCAGATCCTCCAAAGCAGAATCAGATTCTCTAAAGCAGAATCTGATCCTCTAAAGCAGAATCAGATCCTCCAAATCAGAGTCAGATCCTCCAAAGCAGAATCAGATCCTCCAAAGCAGAATCAGATCCTCTAAAGCAGAATCAGATCCTCCTAAACAGAATCGGATCCTCAAAAGCAGAATCAGATCCTCCAAAGCAGAATCGGATCCTCCAAAACAGAATCAGATTCTCCAAAGCAGAATCAGATCCTCCAAAGCAGAATCAGATCCTCCTCCCGGAACCTGAGAATTCCATCTGGAGAAAGACTCGCAGACCCGAGCGCATAGGTTCGAATCCCTAGGGTTTGGACGCTGAATTAGAAACAGGTTCGAATCCTAGTTGTGGGCGGTCTGTCCACAATCAGCCTAGCTGTTCATCCTCTTCAGTAGGGTTTGGTCAATAGATTGCGTATCTGGGTTACGCCAGGTATATACATACATGGCGTTAATGAGTTGATCTTAATTAACGCATTCAATTGCTCTTATCATCTCAGATGATATAAAAGATAAAGAGATCATTCTTATCAAAATTGGTTTAGCAATGACAGAACCATCCAGTTGTCTTGAAATTTAACTGGACAGTATGCAAATCTTGCAAGACAGACCCCAGGTATACATGAAGAACTGGCTCGTAGTCAGGCTACAGTCAGGTGTGTACTGTGGCCTCAAAAGTCAGATGTATCGAATGAGTCAGATAGAAATTTGACGAAGTTAGGAATTGAGGAAGATTGAGTGGCTGGTGTGTGTGTGGTGTGTGTGTGTGTGTGTGTGTGTGTGTGTGTGTGTGTGTGTGTGTGTGTGTGGGCTGGCCAGGTTGTAGATCATAGTTAAGGAAAAAGTTTGAGAGGACAGCAGCAGCAGCAGAGAGAGAGAGAGAGAGAGAGAGAGAGAGAGAGAGAGAGAGAGAGAGAGAGAGAGAGAGAGAGAGAGAGAGAGAGAGAGAGTGTGTTTGCAGCCACTTTTCCAGGATCCCGTGTGTGTGTGTGTGTGTGTGTGTGTGTGTGTGTGTGTATAATGAATATATATATATATATATATATATATATATATATATATATATATATATATATATATATATATATATATATATAGCACAAGGAAACAGACGAAAGAATGGCCCAACCCACCCACATACACATGTATATACATAAACGCCCACACATGCACATATACATTCCCATACATTTCAACGTATACATACATATACATATACAGGCATAAACATATATTCATATGCACACATTCATACTTGCTGCCTTCATCCATTCCCGTCGCTACCCAGCCACATGTGTAATGCACTGAAACCACAGCTCCCTTTCCACATCCAGGCTCCACAAAACTTTCCATGGTTTACTCCAGATGCTTCACATGCCCTGGTTCAATCCATTGACAGCACGTCGACCCCGGTATACCACATCATTCCAATTCACTCTATTCCTTGCACACCTTTCACCCTCCTCATGTTCATGCCCCGATCGCTCAAATTCTTTTTCACTCCATCCTTCCATCTCCAATTTGGTCTCCCGCTTCTCCTCGTTCCCTCCACCTCTGATACAGATATCCTCTTTGTCAATCTTTCCTAACTCATTCTCTCCATGTGACCAAACCATTTCAATACACCCTCCTCTGCTCTCTCATCACACTCTTTTTTTTGTTACCACACATCTCTCTTACCCTTACATTACTTACTCATCAAACCACCTCACACCACATATTGTCCTCAAACATCTCATATCCAACACATCCATCCTCCTCTGCACAACCCTATCTATAGCCCACGACTAGCAACCATATAACATTGTTGGAACCATTTTTCCTTCAAACATACCCATTTTTGCTTTGAGATAATGTTCTCGCCTTCCACACATTCTTCAACGCTCCCAGAACTTTCGCCCCCTCGCCCACCCTGTGACTCACTTCCGCTTCCATGGTTCCATCCGCTGCCAAATCCACTCCCAGATATCTAAAACACTTCACTTCCTCCAGTTTTCCTCCATTCAAGCTTACCTCCCAGTTGACTTGTCCCTCCACCCTACTGTACCTAATAACCTTGCTCTTATTCACATTTACTCTCAGCTTTCTTCTTTCACTCACTTTACCAAACTCAGTCACCAGCTTCTACAGTTTCTCACTCGAATTAGCCAGAAGCGCTGCATCATCAGCGAAGTCTTGCTTCGGTCTCGGAGGTGCTACTCCAAGCAGTAGTACAAGTTCGTTTTCGTATGAAGTCACACTCCCACCCTCACATCTGTGGTAGGTTCTAGCCCCTGCACCCGCACCTGAAGTTAAGTCTCAAGTAATCAGACTTAACGCAATGCGTCTCCTAACCCAACCTAACCCAAGTGCTGGACCCACTTGCCCTACGCTACAGTGTTGGTTCTCTTTTCCTTGTTCTACCGTCTTTACTTTCGTGTCTGCTCCCGGGATGTGATTGTTTTCGTGTCTCTGTCTTCACCTAGACCTAGCTGTAGTAGATTTTATTTTCCTTACACTGCTACGTTCTGGAGCGCTCTGGCATCTCATGAGTTTCCCAAAAAAAAACATCGTCTCCCACTATCATATCAAAGGAAGGCGACTCATTGTCTCTAATTTAGATATGAAATACGAATTCCACATTCCCTCCTGGCTTACCACCCCCTTGCCCCCCGTATATCACCATGGAAAATTCATTCACTATTTGCCTATCCTTTCAACCCCACAATACTTTAGCTGCTCCTACGGCGTTGGTCGTCTTCGAGAACGGACCCACTTAGATAAGTGCTTGATACAAGAAGAAACCTGAAGGAGACAAAGATCATAACGGGTCGTCCAGTTTTCAAAAGCTGATTATATAGTTTCTTAATAGAATACACGATCGTAGAGAACGAAAGTAGTTTAGAAAACAAGAATGTATGTGACTAAGAGGTCCTCTCTCAGAAAGGGGTCTTCTTCGACACTCAGATTTTCCCTCGAAATAAACTAGATTTCACTGGTTGATAACCTGTGTCTTGACCCGTATCTTTTACACAGTGAATGGCACATGTATCGTGCCCAAACACCTCTCCTCCAAAAGCCAACGAAAGCCTTTCAATGGCTCCTGTATGGAAAAGGACCGTAGATCATCCACGGTGATCCCATCAAAAATGGCTTGGCAGTCTCCCCACGTCTGCTGGGCACGCCAGCGGCTACGGGACCCGACCTTCATAGAATTAGATTCCCTTCCCCTCTTGTACGGGAACGAAATCAGTGATGTCCCTCGAGGGGTTGGATTCCAAGGAACACTCCTACAAATGCCTTCCAACTCCGACTCCTGCCACATCCTTCGTCTTCGCCCGGGAGCAGCAGACACAGGGGCCTTCCACTGTGTCCTACAATACATATATCCTAACAACCAATTCCTTTTTTTTAATGCACTGAGGAAGGATACATCCAGTTCGGGATACTTTAGGATACTGGGATGTTTCGATTTCCCATGTCCTGACCCGTCCCAAATGGACATACGTCATGGGATCTAAATTAAGGACCATTTGGACAATCGTAGCTGATGACTTGCCTTATTATCTTGATGATGGATGAGACGGCTCGGGCAACTGAACGGCCTTATCTATCTATCTATCTATCTATCTATATAAATACATGAATATATATATATATATATATATATATATATATATATATATATATATATATATATATATATATATATATATATATATATATTTATTTATTTATGTTTATAAAATATAAAAATAAATATATATATATATATATATATATATATATATATATATATATATATATATATATATATATATATATATAAATATATATATATATATATATATATATATATATATATATATATATATATATATATATATATATAAATAGATATATAAATAATATATATATATATATATATATATATATATATATATATATATATATATTTTTTTTTTTTTTTTTATACTTTGTCGCTGTCTCCCGCGTTTGCGAGGTAGCTCAAGGAAACAGACGAAAGAAATGGCCCAACCCCCCCCCATACACATGTACATACACACGTCCACACACGCAAATATACATACCTACACAGCTTTCCATGGTTTACCCCGGGCGCTTCACATGCCTTGATTCAATCCACTGACAGCACGTCAACCCCTGTATACCACATCGCTCCAATTCACTCTATTCCTTGCCCTCCTTTCACCCTCCTGCATGTTCAGGCCCCGATCACACAAAATCCTTTTCACTCCATCTTTCCACCTCCAATTTGGTCTCCCTCTTCTCCTCGTTCCCTCCACCTCCGACACATATATCCTCTTGGTCAATCTTTCCTCACTCATTCTCTCCATGTGCCCAAACCATTTCAAAACACCCTCTTCTGCTCTCTCAACCACGCTCTTTTTATTTCCACACATCTCTCTTACCCTTACGTTACTTACTCGATCAAACCACCTCACACCACACATTGTCCTCAAACATCTCATTTCCAGCACATCCATCCTCCTGCGCACAACTCTATCCATAGCCCACGCCTCGCAACCATACAACATTGTTGGAACTACTATTCCTTCAAACATACCCATTTTTGCTTTCCGGGATAATGTTCTCGACTTCCACACATTTTTCAAGGCTCCCAAAATTTTCGCCCCCTCCCCCACCCTATGATCCACTTCCGCTTCCATGGTTCCATCCGCTGACAGATCCACTCCCAGATATCTAAAACACTTCACTTCCTCCAGTTTTTCTCCATTCAAACTCACCTCCCAATTGACTTGACCCTCAACCCTACTGTACCTAATAACCTTGCTCTTATTCACATTTACTCTTAACTTTCTTCTTCCACACACTTTACCAAACTCCGTCACCAGCTTCTGCAGTTTCTCACATGAATCAGCCACCAGCGCTGTATCATCAGCGAACAACAACTGACTCACTTCCCAAGCTCTCTCATCCCCAACAGACTTCATACTTGCCCCTCTTTCCAAGACTCTTGCATTTACCTCCCTAACAACCCCATCCATAAACAAATTAAACAACCATGGAGACATCACACACCCCTGCCGCAAACCTACATTCACTGAGAACCAATCACTTTCCTCTCTTCCTACACGTACACATGCCTTACATCCTCGATAAAAACTTTTCACTGCTTCTAACAACTTGCCTCCCACACCATATATTCTTAATACCTTCCACAGAGCATCTCTATCAACTCTATCATATGCCTTCTCCAGATCCATAATTGCTACATACAAATCCATTTGCTTTTCTAAGTATTTCTCACATACATTCTTCAAAGCAAACACCTGATCCACACATCCTCTACCACTTCTGAAACCACACTGCTCTTCCCCAATCTGATGCTCTGTACATGCCTTCACTCTCTCAATCAATACCCTCCCATATAATTTACCAGGAATACTCAACAAACTTATACCTCTGTAATTTGAGCACTCACTCTTATCCCCTTTGCCTTTGTACAATGGCACTATGCACACATTCCGCCAATCCTCAGGCACCTCACCATGAGTCATACATACATTAAATAACCTTACCAACCAGTCAACAATACAGTCACCCCCTTTTTTAATAAATTCCACTGCAATACCATCCAAACCTGCTGCCTTGCCGGCTTTCATCTTCCGCAAAGCTTTTACTACCTCTTCTCTGTTTACCAAATCATTTTCCCTAACCCTCTCACTTTGCACACCACCTCGACCCAAACACCCTATATCTGCCACTCTGTCATCAGACACATTCAACAAACCTTCAAAATACTCATTCCATCTCCTTCTCACATCACCACTACTTGTTATCACCTCCCCATTTACGCCCTTCACTGAAGTTCCCATTTGCTCCCTTGTCTTACGCACCCTATTTACCTCCTTCCAGAACATCTTTTTATTCTCCCTAAAATTTAATGATACTCTCTCACCCCAACTCTCATTTGCCCTTTTTTTCACCTCTTGCACCTTTCTCTTGACCTCCTGTCTCTTTCTTTTATACTTTATACGCGGGAGACAGCGACAAAGTATAATAAATGAAATATATATATATATATATATATATATATATATATATATATATATATATATATATATATATATATATACTTTTGAGTGGGAGAAGTATATATATATATATATATATATATATATATATATATATATATATATATATTTCATTTATTATACTTTGTCGCTGTCTCCCGCGTTAGCGAGGTAGCGCAAGGAAACAGACGAAAGAATGGCCCAACCCACCCACATACACATATATATACATAAACGCCCACACATGCAAATATACATACCAATACATTTCAACGTATACATACATATACACACACAGACATATACATATATATACACATGTACATATTCATACAAGCTGCCTTCATCCACCCTCGTCGCCACCTCGCCACACATGAAATGGCACCCCACCTCCCCTCGCGTAAGACAGGTGCCCAATTCTATCGACCAAACCTTATGGGGGATGAACAGCTGGGCTAACTGTGGACCGACTACCGCAGCCAGGATTGGAACCTATGCGGGCATCGACCCTAGACGACCCCCGTGAAGACGCCATGGTCAACAACGCTAACCTATACGCCATACGCAGCAGATTTCTACAGACCAAGCTGTAGTAATATTTAGAGAGCAATATTGTATAAACGTATAATCAAAACGAGTTTTCGCATAATTGAAACGTAAGGGAACACATCAAGATCTGCTGTAGAAATATCAATTATCGATAAATTAGTTATTGCCTCTTGAAAATGATAAACGCAGGTTCTTTATTAACCTTAAGACAGCTGTGTATGGAGCCATCATCTTCCACAAGACAGCTGTGTATGGAGCCATCATCTTCCACGAGACAGCTGTGTATGGAGCCATCATCTTCCACAAGACAGCTGTGTATGGAGCCATCATCTTCCACAAGACAGCTGTGGATGGAGCCATCATCTTCCACAAGACAGCTGTGGATGGAGCCATCATCTTCCACAAGAAAACTGTGTATGGAGCCATCATCTTCCGCAAGACAGCTGTGTATGGAGCCATCATCTTCCACAAGACAGCTGTGTATGGAGCCATCATCTTCCACGAGACAGCTGTGTATGGAGCCATCATCCTCCACAAGACAGCTGTGTATGGAGCCATCATCTTCCACAAGACAGCTGTGGATGGAGCCATCATCTTCCACAAGACAGCTGTGTATGGAGCCATCATCTTCCACAAGACAGCTGTGTATGGAGCCATCATCTTCCACAAGACAGCTGTGTATGGAGCCATCATCTTCCACAAGACAGCTGTGTATGGAGCCATCATCTTCCACAAGACAGCTGTGTATGGAGCCATCATCTTCCACAAGACAGCTGTGTATGGAACCATCTTCCTGGAAAGCAGTCGCCTGGAGCTGACCAGTCTTGGCTATCAGAGACAGTTCAGCAGCAGCTGGTGCAGCTCAAGATCAGCTGGTGCAACATAAAACCAGCTGGCGCAACGCAGCAGCAGCTGGTACAGCACAGCAGCAGCTGGCACAGCAGCAGCTGGAGGAACAAAGCAGCGGCAGCTGGTAAAGCAGAGCAGCAGCTGGTGCAGCAATCGGGCAGCGGCACCATCCACCTTCCCTCCTGGTGTAATCTTGTGTTCACCTGATTGTCATATGATGACATCATTTCCGGCTGATCCTGTCCATATTTTCTAACGGAAGGTGTACCACACTTGTGGTATATATATATATATATATATATATATATATATATATATATATATATATATATATATATATATATATATATATACCAAATGGCGTCCTAGCTACGTCTCTTTGATGTATATCAACTGACTGTTATATTTCTCTCTTGTGTCTCCCCTCATGATGTGATTATTAAACGAAAGTGCACTTGGGAACTTATCGTCGTGTTTCATTTCCCCGTGGACTCATAGGAAATTATATGGGAGGGTATTGATTGAGAGGGTGAAGGCATGTACGGAGCATCAGACTAGAGAAGAGCAGTGTAGTTTCAGAAGTGGTAGAGGTTGTGTGGATCAGGTGTTTGCTTTGAAGAATGTATGTGAGAGATACTTAGAAAAACAAATGGATTTGTATGTAGCATTTATGGATCTGGAGAAGGCATATGATAGAGTAGATAGAGATGCTTTGTGGAAGGTATTAAGAGTATATGGTGTGAGAGGTAAGTTGCTAGAA